>NC_060212.1:40215000-40515000 GCF_021130785.1 Homalodisca vitripennis
TTCGCTGAACTGCACACTATTGATATCTCTTATTAAACACTGTCTATTCATAATATTTTCCCTTTAATTCATATTGTATGTTATGTATAAAGCGATAATTAATTATTTCTATTTCCATAACTATAAAACTGTATTTCTTTTATTTATAAATACTACTTATTTTTAAGGCTCGTAAATACAAACACTGTGTTCCAGTAGAAACTTTTACATCGCATCAAGTTAAAATTGAAACTGTGACTCAGACATTATGTGATTAAAGTTACTATTTATCATTAACTCACGATATTACCTTCTAACCACCACCAATAATCATGGCCACAGTTTATATCATTGATGTAACAGAAGAATACACATTACCTTTGGGAATGGAACGAATTTTGCGCAATGGATTTTATATTTTATATATATATAGGATATTTTGGGAAATTGATCGCCATTGTTTTTCTTCGCCTTCTCTAAGATAATTCACTTTAAATAGCGAAGATGCTAAGGTAATATTTTTAAGTTTGAGGTATTCTTATAAATATAATAACTGAACTTTTGGATGAATTCGAGGTTTTATAATTATCTACAATACTCGTATACAATTAGCGTCTTAAAAACTAAAATAATATTTCTTAAGAAGTCTTATTGTATACATTATTTTGACCAACTGGTACAAAACAAGAATAAATGACACGATTACTATTGAAAATGTCACTAGGTTAGTAATATTTATTACGTTAATGTTACAAATTATTGTATCCCTAGAACAACAGCTGTAATATGCTGTTTAAACAAAATAAACACCGTTAGAATGCAATTCAAACCGAACATAAGACAAAGAATATAAACGAACATTTATATTAGATTACTACTTCAAATGATTAAATCAAATTAAGTATTGTCAGATAAGAAATAAAAATAGTTTCATCTTCACAGTGGGATGCATTTTATTTCAAATGATATTAAAGTACATCACTCATAACTTTTTATGAATCGAAGACGAATATATTTTTGATGTTGAATTATAAGGGAAAATTGAACAAACTTTCCGAACACGGTATCGTATCTATAACCTTTGTAATACTCTACAAACTATCGCAAACTTAGTTGTTGTTATCGTAGCACACAGTTGTTATCGTACCAAAATAAAGTCCTCTTTATACAATTTTAGAGAAGTTTTAATGATAAATTAGAGTGTAAAGTAAACATTCATACAATCCTAAAGTAGTGTTTGAATAACGTACAAACGTACTTGTATATATTATATTATCACATGTTCGTCACTAGAGGTGAAAGCACGACAAGATTTAACTGTTGGCGAAGTAATAGAGTATAAGATGCTGTATAAAGTCATAGGGTGTGGACCACAAGAAAGTAATTTCACGGGATTCTATGCTCGAGACATGTAAGTTTTAGAAACACAATTTCCTGTTGCATATGACATGGAGTGTAAGATGCTGCACATTCAGTCCAAACTTTGATTGCATGACTTGCAAAGTCGTAGCATTTGAGCTATTATTAATTGTGGTTTATTTAAATGAATTCCATGCTCAAGACATGTAACTGTTACAAATAAAATGAAGTGTTAAAGAGAGATTGTTTTAATAGAGTTCAAGATCCACCAAATCCAAACCAAACTTTGCAGTACTCGTCAAGTGGTATAATTTGGAGTATAAGGGTTAGTTTCATTTTTGGGATTCTATGTTCCTAGCCTTTAAGTAATGATTTTAAATAATTGACCTAATAAAAAGGAGAACAATTCCATTGCTTAAATAAAATTATTCAGTAAACGAATAAATATTTTAATAGTTTTTTTTGTACTGAGTAAGATTTGAGACTTCATAGCTAAACAGTATTTTCTACCATATTTTTATACCATGGAAGGATGAAATTTTAAAACGTATTTTGAGATTGGAATTATGGATGAATTTATTATTCCAAAGTTATTTTAAAAGATTTGGCTGAGAGATCAAGGAAGCGAGGCAAATGGTTAAAGTAATCTGTAATGTTAGTATTCACGTAATATGTAACTAATAATTTCCATAAATTAGCTTGATAAGTGAATACCTAAGTATTTTTTTTTTATTTGGCATTGTAAATGAAGAATGCTATTTCTCAAAATGAAGTTACACTCAAACTGAAATTCCACATGTTAGAATCGTAAGTAAGTCTTTGTACCATTTGTTCATTTATATCAGTATAATTTTAAATGGAAGCAAGCTAAGCGTCTGGGCTAAATTAAAGCCACGAAATTTAATAATAGGCTTGAAAAAATATTTCAATTTTAAAACAGTATAAATAGAACGTTTTTTACCTATTATGAGAAAATAAATAAAACATTTTACACATTAAGAGAGTTAAGCTGAAACAGTCGAATTTTTACGATTTGCACTTTCAAAATCACTGATGTCTACTCGGTATAGATTAATCTCAATAGAACTTTAAAGATGTAACCAAGGGTGCATAAAATCAAATTATTTATACTGGCTTTGGTCAGTGAAGACCTAAGTTCGTGAGTGTTGGTCTACTAGTTAAGATGGCAGAAAACATTAAAAAAGCTGATAATTCAGAGTGAGTCAATATCCAAACTGCCACCAAATTTATGAATTTGTTAAATAAAACATTTTCATAATGTGTACACACACACACACACACACACACACACACACACACACACACACACACACACACACACACACACACACACACACACACACACACACACACACACACACACACACACACACACACACACACACACACACACACACACACACTCACACACACACACACACATATATATATATATATATATATGTATATAACTATTGGAGCTTTCTTTACTAACATCGATTGAAGACGTCCTTGCTGAAAATGGATACCGGGTTAAAAAGTTGTAACTCATATCGGGTGGACACCTTAACAAAGGAATCAAACTTGCCTAAGGGGCGGATAAGTTTACTTTTATGATATAGTAAAAAAAAAAAACTATTTGTCCAGGTATTGAAAGTTTAATTTAAAAAGAAACAGAAATTTGTTAAGAGAAATAATACCTAGTCTCTGTAAGGGTAAAGACGGTGTTTACTACTGGGAGCACGTCCAGAGATTATACAAAGATAGGTCTGTCTGGTTCTGTGCTACGGTTACATACGAGCTCGTCACGTCGTTCTATTTATCGTGTGTGGGGAGGCGCAGAAGAGAACTATAAACCAGAATGTCTAACTAGATAGGTATGTCGCGTGCCGTGCTATGGTTACATACGAGGTATCACATCGTCTGTTTCTCATGTGTAGGGAGCCGCAACAGTGAACTATAAACCAGCCTGTTTAACTAGATAGGTATGTCGCGTGCCGTGCTACGGTTACATACGAGGTATCACATCGTCTGTTTCTCATGTGTAGGGAGCCGCAACAGTGAACTATAAACCAGCTTGTCTAACTAGATAGGTATGTCGCGTGCCGTGCTACGGTTACATACGAGGTATCACATCGTCTGTTTCTCATGTGTAGGGAGCCGCAACAGTGAACTATAAACCAGCTTGTCTAACTAGATAGGTATGTCGCGTGCCGTGCTACGGTTACATACGAGGTATCACATCGTCTGTTTCTCATGTGTAGGGAGCCGCAACAGTGAACTATAAACCAGCATGTCTAACTAGATAGGTATGTCGCGTGCCGTGCTACGGTTACATACGAGGTATCACATCGTCTGTTTCTCATGTGTAGGGAGCCGCAACAGTGAACTATAAACCAGCATGTCTAACTAGATAGGTATGTCGCGTGCCGTGCTACGGTTACATACGAGGTATCACATTGTCTGTTTCTCATGTGTAGGGAGCCGCAACATTGAACTATAAAACCAACATAATTATATTTAAAACTTATATTTATATAAACCTATATTGAAAAAATTATTTTTGACTAATACTTAACACTTTTATTGATAGCAACTATCTTCGTCAGACACATCACATCTTTTACATTTGATGTGTCTTTTCTGAAGTCTTTTCTTAAAATATTTTAAACCTGATGAAGAGGGTATATTTATTTCCTTGGAACGTGATGTTTTATTTCTGTAACTTGTAGAACACACACACACACACACGCACGCACGCACGCACGCACGCAACGCACGCACACACACACACACACATATATATATATATATATATATATATATCAATCACATACATATTTTTAAATATTTATCTTAGTTTTTCATCTAAGATTAAATTAGGTACGATACTCATACATTGACATAATAAAACAAAACAATATATGCTCCAATAATTGATCTTTTTCATTACATAACAGTAATAAAGAGTTGTATGTTTAAAAATATCAACGCCATAATACCTATTAACCCATAATTCTTCGTTAATACTAAATAATGGTAAAAATGTACTGTATAGTTATTATTGAGGATTAAATTTTTGTCCATAGATAATTTTTCTCAATACGGATACCTAAAGTTGAATGAACAGTTATAAAAACCCGTTTATTACAGATTGTAAAGTTCAAATCAGCAGCGTTTAGTTCTGCAGTTTAGAAATGCTGCAGAATCCTAAACTGCTATCAATCGAAGGGCTGGACAATTTAATTTCCTCTGCCTGTCTGTCCGTCTACATGATCTATCGAGATCTAACTAATCTTTTGACTTTAAATTTTGCATAAACGTGCCTAGTCAGTGTGACTATCTACAGCAGTATAGTATATGTGTGTTTTCTCATATGGTGAGATCAAACTAACCTAAAGACTTTGAATTGAGTATGGAACTTTATTTACATACAACATTTATTGATTCCGATGATGGTGCATGTCACCATATGGAAGTTTGTTGAGCATTATACACATTTTTACAGGGGCTTGTGGGTAGTCCCGTTGGCAAAAATGTAACACAGCAATAAAATAAGCTCAATGAAATCATTTGCCCATACGAATTTTTGCATTCAGCCTCACACAAAATCTGTAACACAACACGTTGTGTGGTAACTCCTACCTCAAATGTTTATCATTAGTTTTGAGAAGTAGTCATATGCATTAATATAGATTGCAATGTTCTGTCTTCTAGCACTTTTCACCGTGAACAATATCCTTTCCCACACGGTAGTTATCCTTTCCATGGATGAAAATTGTTAACTTGGAAATAAACATTAAAATTATTGTATAGTAGTTTTGAGTAATATTGCCCAGAACGTTGCTATTACAGATCATACTGGCTAACATGTTATTGTACTATTTTCCAACTTCGGAATAACCACTATTTAAAAAACTTTACGTTTACATAATTTCTGTTTGAAAATGTATTATAAGATATACCAAATAGGATAAATATATTTTATTTCGAGTATTTATATCCCGGTATCTTAATAACATTCAGACTATGATTTACAATATTTTTTAACATTAAGTTTAATCGTGGTTCTCGTGATATATTCTCCTCACTAGTATTCTACCTGTCCAGATATCACCTTTCCCTTATTATTTATTGGCTGAGGGCTGCTCTTATCACTCCAGAGGCTGGGAACATATTATTTCAGTGTTTCTGTATGTATGAAATCTCTAGAACGAGGCATGCTACGCAACATCTGATGTGGCAAACTCCTATACGTCGTTTTAAAACCTTAAATTTATTTAGACTTAATGAAATTATGAATGGAAAATACCCAGGGAGTTTTTTAATTACATATAAGATTAACACTAAGAAAAGGCAAAAGTTTAACTTTATTCATGAAGGTTCTACAATATTAATTTATTATTAATAATTCATTAGATTATATTCCATTATGGTAGAACGTTATACAAATATAAATATGAATTTTCTTACAAGCTTTGACATATATAGTTAAAATATTGTATTATATTAAACTAAACTAAGAGCGGATGGCCCCCTCTTACAGAATATAACAGGATTTGTGTACGGTCATAAAATCTGTAAACAAAGATGGAAGATAATTTACAAATTGAAATCCCTTATACTTTCCTTTTTTAGTTCAAATGGCATTCGCGTATTGTACTCGTATTATACATTACGTAACGTTGTTAAGTATTAAACTTACACATCAGTACTATAAAGCGATAAATTTTAGACATAAAAGTACATTGAAATATGACTGAAATATTCATAACCTCGCTTTTGCGTTGATCGTTATTTAATTTTTGCGGTAAGATATTTCCGCAGCAGCGGTATTTGCAGAAAGATGATTAAATGTCATATCAGACTTTGAGTGATGCTCGGCCTCAGAAAAAATATCTGCCCCTAATTTCTTTCCCAAGAAAGGACATTAGTGGATTAATGGCCGCCTGTTCCGAACAAGGTATTGATGCCAGTTTCTTCCGAGTTTTCTCATAAACGTTTTAGGCTGTTGATGTTTTCTCACACTTCTTTAATGCAATTTCCAAGAACAATGAACTGGAAAAGTACGCAATTACGAGCCAACGTCACACATTTTCAACACTAATACATAACAACATTCAACACATTTCAAATAAAAATGGTGATTTAAATATCATTTATTATAGTTATATGTGTAAATATATTTTGTAATATAGGAAATAATTTGTAACAGAAGTATACGACACACTTAAAACGTAAATGAAATATGCATATTAAAAATATTTCAATTGTTGCCGTTCCATAACGTTGCTATTGTAATAAGCTACAGGTCATATCAGTAATTATTTAGTGGTTATTGAAATATCTTTTGAACAAATCTTATCAACACCAACCATCAATACACGTAAACAATAGTTATAACATGAATGTATAAAGCGTCGATGTCGACGCCTTTTTTAGTCAGCTGACGCTTATTTATTATTTATTTCCGGGCGAGACAGTTGTTTTTTAATTATATCAAGCTAAGATTAATATATGAGAGATATATGGTAACTACATAGTCTACTGTTGTGAACTCCTCTAAATTTATCACGGCTTACAATTTTTTCTTACAGGAAATCTCTTTATGGATTCCAAGAAAAGGCTGGACGTGTATTCTACAATACAACTTGGCTCTCGGCCTGGTCTCTAAGTGGCGTTCTCTCAGTTGTACTGAAGAAAGCACTGCTCGTTATTAAAAATGGCAGTTAGATCATGAAATTTGTTTCCAATAACCTTTTAGCTATAAATATTACATACAGTAATTATTTATGAATATAATATAAAATGTGTTTATTACCACATTTATATTTGTAATTTATTTTTTGAAAATTTTGCTTAAATATCCTTACTGAAACGCATCAAACAAATCCGTACATTTTTAAATGTTAAAGAATCAAAAATACGGCTAACTCAAAAAGGCTAACAAGAAAAACGCTTGGAATATGGCTTTGGCCATCAATTCCTGTTTTTGTCCTGTGTCATTAAGGGTCATTACCTTCGCGTTAAATCAAACACGACCACCAACTGGACATTAACTATGTTTGTTCACAATGTATGTTTAGGATTATTATCCATTATTTTTGATAATGTATATTGATTCCTTGAAAATGTATCAATATGTTGAAATCATGCACTACTATAATTCTAATATATTTTAGAAACCATTGGGTGTAAAAATATTGTGTTGTTTTGATAATCATTAGTCATAAGCATATTGTGGTATTACAATAAAATAAAAGAATATTTATGAAGTACAAATTGTATATGTTCATGTATATAACCTAATTTGTGAATAGCCCTGCCAGTTACAATATTGTTAGATTATGTAAAATCAAAATACTTTAATACTAACTTTCATTTGAAAATGGTTTATGTGCTATATACACATACGTACTTACACAAACATAATCACTCCTGTTTTATTTTTCAACATTATTTAAACTTAAACTACAAACAATTGAACTGGTACAAAACACGCCGGTAGCGATGAAGTTAAGATAAAATAGGCATCTACCCACCCTGCCTTGCAGCCCAGTTCCACTACAAATTGTGAGAGTTTATCCGCTAATATAAGTCAGCACAGAGCCTGTCTGGTTTATTGCCTTCATCGAATTACTACAGTAAAACGAAGAACAACAACTTTAAATTTCCTGCGGTTTTTATTTCCACCCGTATTCCCTTTACGAGTAACTTAGTGGACAGAAGTATGGCTTTCTGCCAGTGAGAGTATATTGTGTTATTATATTTAATGATTGAACCCTGATAGAAGTGGTTTTTTTATGTATCAAACGTTGTAGAGAGATTTGGGTTATGTTAATCAGTAGCGGGTTACTCCAATGTAAGACGGAGCAATTAATTTTGGGTTTATAAGTTAGTTCAAATTAACTAAAAACAAGAATATATAACAGATTTAAAGTATTTCAATTCAAATGCAAGCGTCTGATAAGGGTTGGCTTTATCTACACCTTAAGAACCCCTTTTAAAATATATGGTTTATGTTAAGTAGTATTGGAATACTTTAATTTTAGGTTGTGCAGTCGATTTTTGAAAATGATTCTTTATTTAAGATATATTCAAAGCCTTTTAAGATAATTTCCCTGAATGCAGTAAAAGTTAAACATGTTTAAAGTAGGAAATTTAGGTCCAATTTTTTTATCAGGTCCAAATAGAAATGGGTGAAAATTTAAGTTTAAAATGTTTACAGAATGTATACGGGTGGTATATGTTAGTTCATTTATTACATGTCGAAAAATAATTTTAATAGAAAACCATGTTACTTATATGTTACTTAAATAAAATATGGTACTTCCAAATCTATAACTCTTGTACTTAGTGTAAACTTTCGTTCTAATCTTCAGCCGTTTTCATTTGGCCCTGACTAAAATATTCTCTAAATTTTTACTCTAAATGCCTGATTTTTCATGTGTAAATTTTTCATATAAATTAAAATGAAACGCTAAAGGCTGATCTCGAGAATGGCTAGACCAATTCAGCTAGTTCTTATGTAAATTATTCTTTAAATTTCGAGAAACGTTTATAATAATACAAATATCGGAAAAAGTGTAATATTTATGTTTCATTACCCAAATGTAACTGACACTAACAACTGTTTAGTGGTCAAAGAAGCTAAAAATCGTATTGACATTTAAGTTTTAGAACAACGCTTGATCAGTGAAAAAATGCAGATAGCAAAAACAAAGTCTATAATATCTAATCCTTATTCCAGATTCTGCCATTGATAAATTAAAAAAAATCTATTAAATTATAAATACTACTATGGCACTGTAATAAAAAGAGCAAAACTGTTTGATGTTTGTTATTCGCAACTGATAGACGTCCTTGACATTGTGAATTGGAATTTATGCAGTGACGGAAACAGAGAAATAAACACCTTTATGCCTTAACGAGGCTTTTTTATTCTTTTACACTCTTCATTCTGAGGAACAACAAGGTTCTTATAATACAATACCTTATAAATGATTATTTTGATTTGGGGCATCACTTTGTATGATACCGATGTATTTGTATGTTTTTTTATTCTCGACATTTTTTAAATGTTTTACTATTATGGTACGGTACTGTAATAAAACAACCTTAAACTGTTTGATGTTTGTTATTCGCAACTGATAGACTCCCTTGACATTGTGAATTAGAATTTATGCAGTGACGGAAAATAAACACATTTGTGCCTCAACGGGGCTTTTTTATTCTCTTACACACTGCAGTCTGAGGAACAACAAGGTTCATATAACACAAAATCTTATAAATGATTGTTTTGATTTGTGACATTAACTTCATATGAGACCTATGTATTTGTTTTTTTTTAATTCAGGTACCGTTTCAAATTTAAATTAAGCATCTGATACGTAAATAATCAGTACCAAATATAGTCCTACAAGTGTATAAAATTATGTAAAAGTCAGGTTAACACTCTGATCCTCTTAACCATGAACACTGAAATTTACCCGTTGTATGCAGGGTGAAATGAATAAATTATTATTATAAATTCAATTTGTAATATTATTAATTGTTTGTCTATTTGCTACAATAATTCATAAAAAATATTATTAATAAGAAAATAATATTTTAAGTCTTACCACAAAAGGATTGCAAATTTCCACTTTTAGGTATGTTTTGTGAATTTTGATAAAATTCTAAAAAAAATAACTATTTCAAAGGCTGACCTTTTATGTTAAGGGATACACCTACACAATGAAACTATTATGTTGAGGATAATTTTATTATAGCTATAAAACATTTCATATTTATGTTATTAAATCTGACAGAGATTATTCTATCTTTCCATAATTTAACAAATATTTATATCAGTTCCAAATTAACTAAACATTCTTATTAGGGCATGCAGATGAGAGCAAGAAGTATACGAGTACAAACATTAAGCTAGATACTAATGCAGATAGAACCCTTTTTGTTGGCTAGTGTTATGTGGTAGTGTTGGTAGTGGGAGAGGTTGGTAAGCCTGTAGAAACATGCAAAAGTCATGCCATCCTGTTTCTGAGTAGGTCCAGACAAAGTATATGAATGAATAGCACATTTTACTTCTTGGATGTAATGGAACTATTACTAACACTGGTTGTTCATATTGCTCCTTTACTAAAACAAACTTTTTAATATAAACTCAAAGGATAAATTGGGAATAGACCAAAGAGTTGTGCGTTAAATGCGTAAATCAATGTCAAGTAATGATATTTCCTTAAAATCCTGCGAAGTTAAACTATTCAAGAAGGCTTACATTGGAAAGTCGCATCCCCGCGATTGTGCAACAAAGAATCCTCCACATAATCCTAAAACCCTAACTAAGTATGCTATGAAATGGTATGCTCTAATGTGGTTTTTATACCGAACTTAAACTATCGTGTGAAAACTGTTCAAATAATCTGTGGCGGATGATCAAGTTTTCATTTTACTTCAGTGAGGAATATCTCAAATAATTGAGCAAGTAATTAAAGGAATGGTTACTTCACTCATCAATTCAACGTTATATGATGAGAGAAAATACTTACCAGAGCTACGTCTGTGACGACTCTAGAAGGTAAAATCAGAACTCAAATAATTTGACAAGGACCTTTGTTGTACTGAAGTTTAACTGTAATGTTTAGGAAGTGATAAGGTTTTATCTTTAATTTAAAATGTTAACTGAAATAAATATTTATTGAATTTTGTTAGGGAATTGGGGCATAATGTTAAATAAACGAATTCATTAAAATTGTTTTTATCCCAAATAAACATATTTTCATTGTTATTAAAAACGTGGGTTTTTGATTGGTATAGAAAAATATACCGTGCGATGCAATTCAACACATCACAACTGACCGGGTAAGTAATATTTGTTATGACGTCAGCGATATAAACGTCACTTTTCCTTAGCATACTGCCAAGACAGCAGACCAAGATAATTCATTGTGATATGGTAGAAGACCATGCCGTGTTCTGATTCGTATCGGACCAGATAATTTACGAGGCAGATCATCACAACACGACTAACCCAGCGAGTAATATATATGAGTAATACATATTGTATGATGCGAATGATGTATTATAATGCTAACTTGAATAAATTATTTAATTTTTTCATTGCATAATACTAGACACTTGGAATCTATGTTTGATAAGTAAACATACGTAATAAGCTATTCTTCTTATTCCAACTTTGCTATATGTTTGTCCACATAATATACATGTCCATTCTAGTGTCCACAGTTCAGTATTTACGGCATGTTTCCGTTACATATTGCCAAACTCAGCTGTTATATTATACGGCTAACATTGTCGGGCTGGAACTACGGTATCAGTTTGTGCCTCTACGGTTTCACTACACTGTCATGCTTGTATTTGGTTACACTAACTGAAGCAGCTTCTTCAGACCCAGCGTCACCTATATTTGACTACTTTTTTTAAAAGTTGCATTATCGACAGAGTGGGCTCCGTGCTGCTACCATTGTTACTTTGTTTCCTACTAGATTACACCACATGTTGGAATATCTACCATATTTATTCTGCTGCTTGCTTAGTGCCCATGACTTCATAAAAATGAGCCGTGACTTTGCAGACTTCCTACGTTTTCTGAAGGTGATTATTTTGTACAATAATAAATAATTGTATTTAGACGTTTATAAAAATGTTATAGTCCTGTCCAATAGTTTTACATTCACACCAAATCAGTGTTTTCAGTTTATTTCGTTTCTGACTTAACCTAGCCATGTTTTAATGTTTGTGTCACCTAGAGGTGACAATGGGACAACTCCAGTTTGAGGAATATAACAGTGCAAAAGATTTTAAAATTTTGCAAAATTTTGTATTTATTTTGGTGTAAATAATTTCAGGTTTTAACAGTAAATAAACATTTTTACCAACATATATATGGTTCAAATATCAGATGTTGGTGAATGTTTACCTCAAACCTTATTTAAAAGTTGTACAAAAATCTCATAACTTAGACAAAAAATCTAACAAATCTGTGTTTTTTTTTCAGATCTATTTGATAACTACGTCAATGGAATTTTGGATGGGGATCTATCTGAGGTTAATGGATTCTTAGATGATGAGGATGCAGATCCGACATTAGCTCCAATTGCTGTGTTAGAACGACATCCTGAAGATGACCAGTCTTCAGAAGAGGAAGTGGACAACGCAGTTCAACAACCTGCACCCAGTCAACCTTCTGAACCACAACCTGCAACCTCGAGTCGTTATACATGGAATATGAGCAACGTCTTTTCACCTCTACCAGCTGTTCCTGAAATTAATGAATCATTCAATCTTCAAAGATTGTCTCCCCTTGACACATTCTACAGGTATGTACCACAATCTTTGTTTGATGATATGGCACTGGCAAAATCCCAAAGAATACTTTCAACTACTGCAAAAGAATGTAGTTGTCACTTTTGCAATGCTAAAAACCATTCTTTGGAGCCAATATCATTATGTCTTAGATGAAGTATCCTAGAATCAGAATGTATTGGGCACGCAAAACCAGAGTAGCACAAGTTGCAGATGCAATGACGAGAACTATGTTTTTCCTCATTCGTAACAATCTGACTGTCAGAAACTATGTCAATGTCACTGAGGAGGAAAAATCCTCAAACAAGTTTTGGAAAGTTGCTCCTATGATAAATTACGTAAGACACGCTTGCCTTCAAAATCCTAGGAGCAAACATGTATCGATAGATGAGCAGATAATACCTTTCCATGGCAACATGGGTGAAATGGGCCAGTATGTGAGAGGTAAGCCTAATCCACTTGGGTTGAAGGACTTTGTTGCAACTGCTCCTGATGGATTGGTTCTGGATTTCTTTTTGTATCAAGGTAACGGAGATACAATACTGGAGGTCAACCCTAAGCTTCAGTTGGAAATTAGCGGTAAAGTTGTCCTCAGACTTGCCGAAACTTTACCTGAAGAATGTTACATTTACATGGACAGGTACTTTAAATCAACAACCCTTCTTGATGAGCTTCATATTCGAGGCCTACTTAGTACAGGTACCTTACAAAACTGTTGAATACCACATGAATGTGACCTTGGGACTGATGCAGACCTTCGTAGGCAAGGCAGAGGCAGTGCTGTCCAACTTGTGAGAGATGACGGACAGGTTTCTATTTTGAAATGGCTAGATAGTAGGCTTGTAATAATGGTTTCCAATGTGTATGGCATTCAACCAGAAGATCGTGTGACCAGATGGTGTAAAGTCACAAAAACTTACATAAATGTTCAAAGCCTACTATCGTATTTCAGCTAAAACAAAGAGATGGACTGTAAGAACAGTTCTCCATTTTATTGACTTTTCTTTGGCTTCTGCATGGATTCAAAGACGGAGGCAAGACAAAGACGATGGAACTCAAAGACGAGACCAGTTAGATTTCCTGGACTTCAAGGTGGAAGTTGCATACGCACTAATGAATTGCGTGCACAATCCAGATGTACCTGTAGAGGATGACAGGGAAGCAACTGAAGAACATCCTGTGGAAGAAGAAGAAGTGAAGAAGAGAAGGAAGACCATACCCCTTCCCAGGGACGCTCAACGCACTACTGCGGTACTTCATCTCCCGGAAATTCCTGCTAATTCAAAACTCTCCAGATGTAGATTTTCTGGTTGTAACAATCAAAAGTGCAGATTTTCGTGTGCTACAGGTAAAGTGTTTCTTTACCTGAACAACAATCGGAACCGTTTCAAGATGTTCCATGAACTGTAAGGAATGATGTAACTTTTGAATGTTAAACTTTGTAAAACTGAGCCCCAATGTCACCTATAACTGACATCGATTTTTTTGTATTTGCAGTAAAGAAATCCAAAAACCAAAGTTCGCTGTTGTTTTTATTATTTTTTACAACCCAAATCCAGTATTGTTTTAAAAACTTTAATTTTAATAACAGCTTGAGTCTGAAGAGGGACCTACTTTCTGCTGTCAGCAGTTCAGTATTTACTGCATGTTTCCGTTACATATTGTCAGCTCAGCTGTTATAATAATTTACGGCTAACACTGCCGGGCTGGAACTACGGTATCAGTCTGTGTCTCTGCGGTTTCACTACACTCTCATTCAGTATTTAGTTACAAACAGTAACTGAAGCCTTAATACAACCTACTTTCTGCAGTCCCTTATCCCCAAAATTCAAACTTTGCTGGAATATTGTTTTATAATAATTAAAATTAACTCTAAAGGACATTAAAACACACAAATATGAAAACTAAAGGAACATTTTAAATTATAAATGTTAGAGATCTGCGGTTAGCTTACTGCCTTTCGAGTCAGAAAATTATTTTCTTAATACTCTTGTTTGCAATGGTAAAACTAATCCTGCTAGTCTGAAATTAATTATGTGTTCTTCAGCAAGACACTACTAGTGCATCCATTATATCAGTTACGTTTTTCAACCATGTATTTTTTTAGCTCACAGACAGCAAGTATGTTTGTTTGTATAAGTATGTACTGGTGGTAAAATTCAGTAATTTATGTAATTAAATTATATTAATTGGACCGGATAAGCTAATTTTTTTTTAATTGAGACTAAACCAATCGTTTCCAGGTAATGATAACAGTTTACATTCAGTCTACTAGGAGTTTAGCATTATTTTAAAATTTACTTGTAAGGATGTTATAAACTGTTTCTGCCCATTCAATTAAAAAATCTCCAATAATACAGCTTTAATTTTTGTGTGGCCTCCTGTGTTCAGACCACCTTTTTTCAGTTATGTGTATTTCCTAGAACACGAAACGCCCCAAAAACAATTATTATTGGACTGTTTGTTCTCAAATTAAATTAAGAATTCCAACATAGAAAAGTTCTAGATTACATTCCTGCAAAATTGTACCTAAGTACCAAAATTGGTTGATTTCAAACATAAAATTAGTTTATATCAACCAAGTAACAGGTTTATATAATCATGTAAGAAATTCAAAATGACTATTAATTCTCATGAATGTGGTTTCTCGTTTCCTCATTTCATGAACAAATCACCCTAGGGAGAAGTGGGCTCCTCTAGGTAGTATAGTAGGCCACCCTTAGTGTAAGGGGAGATGAGCGCACTATCAGACGAAGTGTAACACATCCCCCAGATCTGGGCTTACTAATGGCCGGCGGTACTAAAACAACCCCAACCACCAACATCCCCCGCACTGCCACAACTATCTGCTGTACCAACCGAGTCAACCCCTTCTCCGGCATGTTGCCTTTTGTGGTTACATGTGCCGCTCCTGGATATCCTATGGATAGCCCATATCTATAATTAACAGACTAATTTCAGTTCAAAATAGTCAAGGCACTACTATGGCTAAATATTAACCCTTATTTTGAATTTAAGACACATTTGTATGAATAAAAGGAGACGGTTTACAAAACAATGAAAATGTTTTGGTCTAAGTAATCACCACGCTTAAAATTGGAGTATATTTCTAAGTGGATATTTACAAAAAGATCTGTGGGTTCATGAAAAAATATATAATTTCTATATCGAGGTATATTAAGGCTCTGTGAGATTTTTTAAATGTAAAAAATGCAAATATTTGACGCTGGAAGAGGACATGATGTGGACAACAGCGTTCCGCTTGACTGTCAGTCTGGGTGTCATCGTTGCGTGAACGAACAGTCCTTTCTACACGTCACGGTCTCTGAATATAACGGAAAATCCAGGTTCCAACCTGTAATATTTTTAAATAAACTAACTCTTTTTCTTACTAAACAGAACTATAAATTAACCAATCGTTATTTTTTTACTTCGTAATATTTCAATATCCTTTGCTTAACTAACTGTAACATTTACTTGTTACTTGTTGGTGGTCGTCCAGTTTATATTATAGTGGTATTAAATGTTACTGGAAAACAAACTTAAACGATGGTACACAATGAGTTGCAACTTTTTAATCGCTAGTAAACCAAATAAATCATAGCTAAGCTACAAACAGACTTTGCTCCATCACAAATGAAAATGGAATGTAGAATAATAAAGAATCAATCATTCACTCAATCATTCATTCACTATTGAATCAATGTTTCTGAAAGGGGGGGGGAATTTTAATATAATTCCCTGATATCGGCCTGATTTATAATATAATTAGTTGTAAGGGATGTCTAACCTAAAAAATCTAAATACTTTTGGCTAAAGAAAAAACTCATACTATCACAAGATAATGATAACTTTATAGTAGAAACGTGTTATTAATAATAGAGTAGTCCGCACCTAAATAGTCCGATGGTTGATGTTCCGTTTGAATTCCCCTCTATCCCACGCACGTGACACTGTTGCCAGTTTTACATCTATAAAAATTACATCCTTCTCAACACCAGGAAAAAGCTGATAAGCAGCAGCGATGTGGTAACGTCGCACCGCCTCAAATGTCTTCGGCCTAGTTTAGTTTCGCGCTGTTACTAACAAATTGTACATAATAACAATTAGATTGTTCTATTTAGAAATGTCACTTTAATATGGCACAATGTGTAAAATTGGGTCGTGTTATGTGATTGATGTATATCTTACACAATAACACAGCTGCCATATTGGTAGTACGTCATTTATCGTATAATGTCGTACGTGTTTCCTTATTTATCAACTTATAAAAGTAATAACTTTCAGAAACATACGTTCACTGATATTAAAACTATATTTCTATAGTATACATTTATTGCAGTAAATTTGATGTTATAAATTTTAGTCTATATTATTGGTAAGTGATTGTTATTGCTCGTTATGTTTTTAATCGATATTGCTTTAATTATAGTTTATTGTTTTGGGTAATAGTTTATAGATCTTAACTATTTCGCTCCATGACACAGTACATCTGTTATCAAAAATCTACTCATAATATTTCCCTGTATATACGTATTATTTTTTATTTTTAAAGTATATTGTATAAAATATTAATTAAAAATTTGTATTTCCATTACTATAAAAATTTATTTCTTTATTTTATAAATGTTACTTATTTATAAAGCTGTCACTTATAAATAACTGAGTTTATGAAACATTTCCAAAGGTACTCACATGTTTGAATTTCCTACATACAAACACAGTGATCCACCAGAAAATTTAAATCGTATCAAGCTCAGAATGTTATGTGATTAAAGTTACTATTTACCATTAACTCACAATATTACCTTCTAACCACCACCAACAATCATGGCCACAGTTTATATCAATGATGTAACAGAAGAATATATAACACCTTTAGGAATACAATGAATTTGTGACACGGAATATATATCATATTTATATAGGATATTTTTTGAAATTGACCGTCATCATTTTATTCGCCATGCTTGAATTTTATGCGGAGATGCTAAGGCAACATGAGTCTTATGTATTTTTACAAATAAATTTTTCTAATATTTTAACATTTTGGTGAATTCGAAGTTGTATAATTATCTACAATATACAAGCTTCTTAAAAACTGAAATAATATTTCTTAAGATGTTTTCTTGTATATATTCTTTGATCTTAACAACTGATAATAAAAGAATAAATATTACACGCTTTATATTGAAAATATTAAAACTAGGTTTATAATATTTATTAAGTTACTGTTGCAAATAATTCTATCCTTAAAACAACTTTAATATACTGTCGAACAAATAAAAACCGTTAGAATGCAATTGAAACCGAACATAAGACAAGGCATATAAACAAACATTCTTTAACGATATCGACTATAAATTATTAAACCAAATTAATTATTGTCAGATAAGATAAAATTATTTTTATCTTCACTGGAGGATGCATTGTGTTTCAAATTATGTTAAAGTACATCACTCATACTTTTTTGTGAATCAAAGACTAACATATTTGAAGTGTAAATTATAAGGGAAAATTGAACAATCTTTCAGAACACAGTATCGCGTTTTTAAACTTTTTAATACTTTGAAAATTATCGCAAACTTAAATATTTCACAGTTTTTATCTTACCAAATTGAGGCCTCAACGTAATTTTAGAGAAGTTTTAATGATAAACTAGAGTTTAAAGTAAACATTCATAAATCCTCAAGTAGTTTTTGAATAGCATAAAAATGTACCTCAATATATTATTACATGTTTGTGACTAGAGTTGAGGGCACGACAAGAATTAACTGTTGACGAAGTAGTAGAGTATAAGATGCTGTATAAAGTCATAGGGTGTGGACCACAAGAAAGTAATTTCACGGGATTCTATGCTCGAGACATGTAAGTTTTAGAAACACAATTTCCTGTTGCATATGACATGGAGTGTAAGATGCTGCACATTCAGTCCAAACTTTGATTGCATGACTTGCAAAGTCGTAGCATTTGAGCTATTATTAATGTTGGTTTATTTTAATGAATTCCATGCTCAAGACATGTAACTGTTAGAAATAAAATGAAGTGTTCAAGAGAGATTGTTTTAATAGAATTCAAGATCCACCAAATCCAAACCAAACTTTGCAGTACTCGTCAAGTCGTATAATTTGGAGTATAAGGGTTAGTTTTATTTTTGGGATTCTATGTTCTACTCGTGAAAGAGCATTATTATATATTACGATCGATTGTTCCTAGTAATGATTTTTAAATAATTGACCTAATAAAAAGGAGAACAATTCCATTGCTTAAATAAAATTATTCAGTAAATGAATAACAATTATAATAGTTTTTTTTGTAATGAGTAAGATTTTGAAACGTATTTTGAGATTGGAATTATGGATGAATTTATTATTCAATGTTATTTTTAAAAAATTTTCTGAGAGATCAAGGAAGCGAGGCAAAATGGTTAAAGTAATCTGTAATGCTAGTATTTACGTAATATGTAACTAATAATTTCCATGCATTAGCTAGATAAATGAATACCTAAGTATTTCTTTTTTTTATTTGGCATTGTAAATGAAGAATGCTATTTCTCAAAACGAAGTTGCACTCAAACTGAAATTCCACATATTAGAATCGTAAGTCTTTGTACCTTTTGTTCATTTATAACACTATAATTTTAAATGGAAGCAGGTTAAGTGTCTGGGCTTCATTAAAGGCACGAAATTTAATAATGGTCTTGCAAAAATACTTTCAATTTTAAATAGTAGTTAAAGTTTACCTATTATGAGAGAATAAATATAAAAAAACTTTTTAAATATAAAGAGAGTTAATCTGAAAGGTTAAATGTCTTTGATTTATAATTTCAAAATCACTGATGTCTACTCGGTATAGATTAATCTCAATAGAACTTTAAAGATGTAACCAAGGGTGCATAAAATCAAATTATTTATATTTGCTTTGGTCAGTGAAGACCTAAGTTGTTGGTCTACTAGTTAGGATGGCATAAAACATTAAAAAAGCTGATAATTCAGAGTGAGTCAATATCCAAACTGCCACCAAATTTATCAATTTGTTAAATATAACATTTTCATAATGTGTACACACACACACACACACACACACACACACACACACACACAACACACACACACACACACACACACACATGTATGTATATGTAAATAACTATTGGAGCTTTCTTTACTAACATCGATTGAAGACGTCCTTGCTGAAAATGGATACTGGGTTAAAAAGTTGTAACTCATGTCGGGTGGACACCTTAACAAAGGAATAAAACTTGCCGAAGGGGCGGATAAGTTTACTTTTATGATATAGTTAAAAAAAACTATTTGTCCAGGTATTGAAAGTTTATTTTAAAAAGAAACAGACATTTGTGAAGATTAATAATACCTAGTCTCTGTGAGGGTAAATACGGTGTTTACTACTGGAGCACGTCCAGAGATTATACAAAGATAGGTCTGTCTGGTTCTGTGCTACGGTTACATACGAGCTCGTCACGTCGTCTATTTTATCGTATGTGGGGAGGCGCAGAAGAGAACTATAAACCAGCATTTCTAACTAGATAGGTATGTCGCGTGCCGTGCTACGGTTACATACGAGGTAGCACATCGTCTGTTTCTCATGTGTAGGGAGCCGCAACAGTGAACTATAAACCAGCCTGTCTAACTAAATAGGTATGTCGCGTGCCGTGCTAAGGTTACATACGAGGTATCACGTCGTCTGTTCCTCATATGTAGGGAGCCGCAACAGTGAACTATAAACCAGCTTGTCTAACTAGATAGGTATGTCGCGTGCCGTACTACGGTTACATACGAGGTATCACATTGTCTGTTTATCATGTGTAGGGAGCCGCAACAGTGAACTATAAACCAGCTTGTCTAACTAGATAGGTATGTCGCGTGCCGTGCTAAGGTTACATACGAGGTATCACGTCGTCTGTTCCTCATGTGTAGGGAGCCGCAACAGTGAACTATAAACCAGCTTGTCTAACTAGATAGGTATGTCGCGTGCCGTGCTAAGGTTACATACGAGGTATCACATCGTCTGTTCCTCATGTGTAGGGAGCCGCAACAGTGAACTATAAACCAGCATGTTGTGTCTGTAGAGGAAAAGACGGTGTTTAATACTGGGCGCACGTCCAGAGTTCAAACTATATCCGTTTGTTGGGAGATGTGCTACGGTTACATACGAGCTCTTTAAGTCACGTCGTCTGTTTCTCATGTGTGGGGAGCCGCAACAGTGAACTATAAACCAGCATGTTGTGTCTGTAGAGGAAAAGACGGTGTTTAATACTGGGGCGCACGTCCAGAGTTCAAACTAGATCCGTTTGTTGGGAGATGTGCTACGGTTACATACGAGCTCGTCACGTTGTATTTTCCTCATGTGTGCGGAGCCGCAACATTATTGCGCAACAATTGAACTATAAACCAACATAATTATATTTAAACTTATATTTATATAAACCTATATTTAAAAATTATTTTGACTAATACTTAACACTTTTATTGATAGCAACTATCTTCGTCAGACACATCACATCTTTTACATTTGATTTGTCTTTTGTGAAGTCTTTTCTTAAAATATTTTTAAACCTGATGAAGAGGGTAGATTTATTTCCTTGGAACGTGATGTTTTATTTCTGTAACTTGTACTCATTATGTTTAACTAAACGATATCACGTATTATACATCCACAAAGCAGGAACTATATTGGTAAAGCGTACATTTGTTAGGGCCAAAATCAATTCTACCTGATATGTAGAAACAAACAATGTAATCTTTCAAACTCGCTCAAGCAGTAATATATTCACATTATGCTCGTTCTTGCGTTGCAATATAGTAATTTTGGGACATGGTTCTTTGGTAACATCGAGCTTGACATACATCGACTGCTGGGAGTAAGTAATAATGATAAGAGCTCTCTGATACAGCCATATGATCGTCATTAGATAGATCAAGATAATCACCATAATGAAATTAAAAAAAAAAAAAAAAAAACAAAGTGGAAAATGCCTTATTTAACACGGTGAATATTGGATAAAAATCCCTCTCAAACACAAGTTGGGGACCATATGTTACGCCCTTAAATTGACATCCGAACCATCACCCATGACCGGGTTGGCGGGCTGCTTGCAAGCACAGGATCGCTTGCACCGGCCATCCTCCAAGCAGCAGCCACGCCCAACCTGCTTGATACGGTTACCTTGCTATATACGGAGGTAACTGAACAAAGTTCTGGAGTACATCCACCAATCAAACGTATTATGTACAGTAGCTCAACGCTTATATCATTCATTTCTCTCCTTCTAACACCTATTTTAGATTTTCCTTTCGTTCATATAGTTAAGAATTTATAAAAATATGCCTTCTCATATTTTGAATGAAAAAAAAATGAGATAATACTGTACGTATAGCTACGCTATTAGCACGTGCAATAAATAATTCATACGAAATAGGTGCTTTAAGGCCCGGGGAATTATTTGTTAGTGGCCGATAAAATATTTAAAAACTTAGCTACCTGATCCCTCACTCTACAAGGGACACTCCGGAAGTTTCCTTTCCGTGCCTGAATTCCTAGCATTGGGTGAGTAATCTCTTAAGTAAGGAATGCAATAAAAACCGTGCTGATTGGGGAACAATCTCGAAAGTACTTGACTCTCGCAATAGCGCAGAGGCACGTTTGAATTTCTCTCACCGAGGAGTGACAAGTTCTATTGCCAGGATGGTAATGAAATATTTGGAAATGGGTTTGGATAGATTCCTCTTAGTGCAGTGCATAAAGTACTAATACTACTTGCACAAAAACAACCCTCAATGACTTTAGTTATAATTAATTGTATATTATAGGTATGAGCCTAATAACAAATAAACTTACAAAACAAATTTGATAAACTTTCAAACTTTATCTAATTAATTATAACAAACAGCATAATATTATGCAATAATAACATGAAGCAATTCATAGACAAAGTAGCATCAACCTACAAAAGAAATAAGCCTTATACAGTTTGTGCTCTACATTGTGTGAACTAGAATATACCCTCTTCTTCAGGAATAAAAAACTTCATACGTACTGTTATACAAGCTAAAATATCTATTGCATTCATTGATTAAAACCCATCTCTCTCCGATCACGGACAAAATGTGTATTTTAAAAGGTCGTTTATGTCTGTATTGATTATGTCTGTCATATTGATTATCACAGGATAGTTAGCAATTTCTGCCGAGGGTTAGCCTAATAACTCTTCGATTAGGAATCTCAAAGCCCTAAACTCCAAAGCAGTGGGTAATTCGTAATTGTTATACATTAGCCTAAATAATGCCAGAGTGGGTAAAAAATTGGGTATTGAACTCCGTATTTTACGTTTTGATTCAATTGTAACATAAAGCTATTTCAATGTCCAAGCTGTTCATTTCGTAAACATTCTAGTCTTTTAATGGACGGTATATTACGCTGTATAACTGCTGTGTACAACATTTAACAACCGTTAAGAAAAACTAATGACAAGTCTCATTCTTCGAAACTTAACTAAGCTCTTCTTCAAAACTTCGTCCCACAGCTTAAAGGATTTCCCTGGTAGTGCATGGGATTTAACCACTGTTTAAGCTGTTTCAAATAAACTGTTCTTGACGAATAGTTACTTTAACATTTTGCATTCATAGGATTTTTCGCAATGAGACATATTCAAAAAGTGTATCATATAGTTGATATTATACAAATGACATCAGCACATCTTCATTACATTTTGTATCATATCAAATGGACCTACAAAAATACTTCTTAACTTTGGATTCAGTGAAAAAATTCACCTCAGTGGAATAAATTGCTGAGCTGCTGAATGGAAGTAAATTCTCAGCACAATTTGCGCTACATTTGCAGCTAAACTGTTTAGTCAGCGCCAATCACAAATCATCGTACATCAGCGGTTGTCGTAATTTCTTTCTTTCCATTCGGGCAAAAAAGTTAGAACTTTAAATCTCAGTGAAAAATTGTATAATTTATTAAATTAATAATAAATTATAAAGCAAAAGTATGTTATGGATATTTAGTAGACTTTTATAATGATTTAAATGCATTTATTTCATTCTATGTGTTCTTAATATTACATAACTACCGGTTTAGGTAAATTATGAACAATATAAATAAGTGATAGTAAAAATCTGATAGTAACATTAGTTTCTCCAATTGTTATTTTTGAAAATAAATATTTAGTAGAATCTTATTTAATATAGAAAATGTTTTGATAATGTGTATTGACTATTGCAATTTATCATTAGTAATAACGATTAACGACTAATATTTATTAAATTATTTTTGCCTTATTATACATGACCAGAATAATATGATATGAAAGTAATACGTAAACAATAACTGAACGAAAATAATTCTCAACAACCAGCAATCCAAGTGAGCAATACGCCTCTGTCAATATAAACTCATCGATCACTGCGTCACAATTGTAGTAGACTGCTACGTCTTGTTTGTACCATCTATTTAAGAATGTGACTGCCGTTGGGAAATATATTGTTAGCTTATCTATATTAGAAAAGTATTACTTATAACGGTTGCAGTTTGGGTCCTCGGTATCACAACACCTATATTATACGAGTTATTTATATCTCTACAATATTTTTAGTTTTAATTTTTTATGGACGAAAGAATGTATAAAACGATTATAAGAAGCTCGTCCCTTTAAACCATAGAGAATTAAAACGGCGAAAATGGTAGAAGATGGGTGAACATTTGAGACATTTTATAGTCTTGTATCTCCTTTATGAATGTTATTTCATACATTTGTGGGTGTGTGGTAAGTGAGAGATCCGGGTTCAACTCCCAGCGCAGCAAGTACTTTTTGTGAATCAATATATATATATATATATATATTTTAATTGGCCCTCCACGACCCCTTCTCTCGCCCCACCACCGGATTATACGAAGATCACAGATCCTTATAAATAATAACAGAGTTAGCATATACAAAACTCTATTAACTTGTTTTGTGTGTTTTTAAGTATGGAAGGATACAAAAGAATACTTTCAATAGAGATTGCTTACACTAATATTTAATTTCACCGTATTGAAATGCTTTAATCTACACATTTTGTTATAATTCATAAATTCCGAATTTACATATCACTACAGCAGATAGGGTAAAGTGAATTGAACGGTGGTAGTTTTCATAACTTTAATCTAAGAAAGTAATTTGTCTTTGTCAATATAACTTATGGTCCACTGCGACACAACTGAAACAGACTGCTGTCGACAATCGACTCTGTGACCTCTTTCTGAGAAGACGATTGCTAGTAGGAATTTAATCTATACTTTGATATAACATTGACTTCATAATTCTACTTAAGACGCTAATGTTTATTTTGGTTATTAGCCATTACAGTAAGTAAAATACAGGGAAACTTATGCTGAAATACATTACCATTGTATGTGTTTTATTATGTTCCAAAGCTGTTCAATTAGAAAATGATAAATCTCTCTTACTAAGAGGAGTTTCCATTCCAGAGGAGTGCAATAAAACGTTTTAAAATTCATTTGGACAGTTTTACTTTAAAAATTTAAAAAAACTAAAAATAAAAATTTCATTACTAAAGAAAACCTTTATAAAATCTCACGTTCTTGTTATTCAGCTCGCATTCTTAAAATAAATAAACCGTTCTGGTCAGGGACTGGTTCATGAACATTTATCTCAGAGTCCGGTGAGAGAAAGCCAACGTTTCTACAAGCTCTTTTCATTACTCATCCGACTTTATGAAACAAAAAAACTATGGCAGGCTTGGATAAACTTCAACTTTCCGTAAGGGTTTTTGGTTCCCATTTATCTGACTGGATTGAGAAAAACATAAAACTTAATACAATGCGAAAACATAGTCAAATAAATTTTAGTCCTAATCTACAACAAATACTCATAGCCTCTACCATAACAACAATTTAAAATCTGAAAATGAAGTTATAAGCACCAGCAAAACATCCACTAGAGAGGTTATTCCAAATCAAAGAGTGCTTTTCCGATACTAAGATTATATCGAAATATATTGATATACATTTTTTTAAGTACTGGTTCTGCCAGATTTGCTTTAAAAATTGTTAACTGAGGCTGAAATATTTTTATTTCTGGTCT
Source organism: Homalodisca vitripennis (assembly GCF_021130785.1). NCBI lineage: Eukaryota > Metazoa > Arthropoda > Insecta > Hemiptera > Cicadellidae > Homalodisca > Homalodisca vitripennis. Next base: position 40,240,778 of record NC_060212.1, read on the forward strand.
TAATTTTTACTTTAAACATGTATTACTTGTCCACACCGAAACTAAATTATTTCAAGTAATTTTTATATTATTTGTTTTTAAATGCGGAGTTAACTAAAAGAATTTATTTTAGTACTACTTGTTTTTTTTTTATTTCAGCAATATTACTCCAATGTTTAACTAAATTCAGGCATTTTAATAGAAATATAAACCGTAATTTCACTACTTTACCTTTTTCTAATGTAGATGAGTATTGCAGTTATGTAATCCAGCTAGACATATAGAATGACTATCGTGTTTAGATTGTGTTTGTATGTAAATTAATAAAAAATCATAATTAAATCATGTTTGGGAAGTCGTTAAAGATTAAATGAAGAATACATGACATTAAATTAAGAATTATATTAGTAATTTTACCAGTATATATTGACAAGTAATAATTATTTTGCGTAACAGAACAACATTTTTTTACAATACTCGTGTGGCTTTTTAGATCTCGTTGAGTTTTAGTTTCGATTAACTAATTTTAAGTGGGTAAAGGTATAGAGACAAATCTAATTGCTATTATCCGTGAATAAGCTTTAATCTCAGGGAAAATGTCATTGATAAGATGGTTAGTATTATTGACAAGGCAGTGTAACGGCCTGGTACACCAAGGAGGAGATTATGTCAAAGACTGTCAGAAACCACACCACATAGTATCTGGTCTCCCGCCATGCATATTCCTGAACATGAAAGCATCAACTTGAAAACTTTTACTAAATATATGTAAATCGTAGCATTTACATTACACCAATATCAAATGTTACTGGAACACAAACTTAAATAATGGTACATAACATGAGTAAGATTTATTTCGCTGGTAAACCAAATAAATCATACCTATACTATAGTTGAATTAAAGACAGAAGGGTATTGAGACACGGCAGCGATGGCCGAGGTTCGGGGCTCTTCGGGACCGGTCGGCTACAGTGTTGCCAAGTTGTTCTGTCTGACTCGATCATCCACAGCGTTCAAATCAACCGCTTCTAGGTAGGGGTGGTTCGCAGCGGAAACATGTGGACACATTTATCGAAGCGGTAAATTAATAGCGTTCGTTGTTTTGAGAATTGTTATTTTATAAGTAATTGAGTCAGAAATCAAAACCTTGTAAAGAATTTTAACTGAAACCACGAGTGTATTATTGAAAATATATACATAGGCCTAATAATAATAATTTGAATATGGTACATTTTACTGTTATTAATAGTTACCTTCAAAACACCAAGGAGTATAGTGAAAAGAACTAAAATTATATTCGTTAAGTAAATGCAAGTCTGCTAAGTTATAATTATTTACTCAGTCTTATCAGTCTTTACAAAATCCATAGAAATGACCACTGTGCCGCGGTCAAAAATCAACTTAAAACAAATAAAGATACTGTAGTTTGAACCTGATAAAGCTTGTTTAGGATAGTATTTTTAACCAATAAAAGGTATCCTCTTAAAACCGTTATAGGATAATAATTGTTAATTGTTGAGTCTAAACTTAAATTGCTAGGGTGACCAAAATGCAAAATTTGCGACTAGGGCGTCAATCCGACTATGATATGAAATTTCATTCAGTGTGACTTTTATCGATCAACTTAATGTAATCTAATTACTTGACAAAAAATCTGTAAAAATATTTCGAAACTTGTTATATTTTTAATTTATTACTAAATGTTACTAACTTTAAACCACATATTTGCGATGAAGGATGTTTTTTTTTAAATTTCTTATCACTCAATTTTGGAAATCAATTTGATATATAGAAAACGTGGATTTATTTGCAAAATGTAAGATTTAGTGAGTCGATTATTTTTATTTAAGTCTTATAATTTTTTTCATTTATTTTTCAAGAGCGCCCATTTTATAATCGGTTAAAACCTCTTTGGAAATTACTTTTATTTCTGAGTAAATTAAATACTAAACAGTACATATACGAAAAGCCAACTGACTTTGCTGCACAGTTTAACCAGGAAATAAATAGTGCCAATTAAAATGCATTTAACAAATTTTATTAGTGACATGTAAGGTGTAATATTTACCAATCATTAGAAACTATCAATCAATACGGCTTTTTACAGTTCATCGAAGTCCAACACTCTTTCTGCCACCGGAGAGAGAGGGAAAATACCTTCCATCAACCCTTGATTTTTCCAAGCATCTAGGATTATATTCTTCGTGTGGTCTACTACCTTCTCCCTATCAGACTCTGTTACACGTTCCAACCCCTCTTTCGTCAACTGTAATATTTCAGTTACGTTAAATTTCCTGTTACTTCTTGCAACATATTACTTTACTTGAGCCCAGATTAATTCTATAGGATTGAAGTGACAGTGGTATGGTGGCAGACGAAGTACTCGGTGACCATGTTTCTTCGCAATTTCGTCGACTTTATATTTTGTCTGAGGTTTGTTTCTTTGAATAAGTTCTAACAATTCGGCTTTCAACATCGCCTTTTCATTCTGTTTGTCATGATTATTTAACCACTCTATTATTTCATCCTTTCTAGAACTGCTGTTAGGTGGTTTGTCAACTACTTTTGAGTGGTACTTTTCATTGTCCATTACAATGAGCGAGGGCCTCGTTAGGTTTGGTAGTAAAGCATCTTGAAACCATTTTGAAAATACTTTGTGGTTCATCTCTTCATGATACTCGTTGGTTTTCTTTGATGTAAAAAGTAATGCACAGTTAGAAATAAATACAGCAGAGCTGCCAGTATGCAAAACAATTATCCTCCCCCCCCTTTTCCAACGGGACAGGAAACGTACCTTCAACAGAATCATCAGTCCATCCAATTTTTGTACAGTGCCCAGAATTTACCTAAGTTTCATCAAGCCAAACTATTTCCTCAAAATTTACATCTTTTATTTCTCTAAGAAATCTGCACCTCCAAGCAATGATGTATCCTCTTTCCATTAATATTTTTACGGCTGCTAATATGAAACCCAATCTCTTCAATATAATGGCAACATAATATGATTTGCTTCCACGAAAAAGATCTGCTTCTGCAAGACTTACTTGTAGCTTCCTTACTGTGGGATACTCTCTTCTTACGAAGAATCCGTAGACATGGCGGCGGATGGCATCTTTTTGAAAGGCGTCCAGCTCCGTAACAGGCTTAAACCTCGAATATTTCTTATCGGGAGTGTTCAGTTTCAAGCCACTCTGTTCACTTTGTATTTTCTCCTTTCCAATTCTCACAACTGTATTTTTTTCCTATCTCCAAAGCCGCAGCAGTTCTTTCGATAACTTTTTCTACTGGAAGTATCGGTCCTTTGTTAATTTTCTCTCGCTGGAAGTAGTCTCTCACTCGACAAACCAACTCCCCGGATTGGACTCGCAATGGAACGCCTTTTTCTCCAATCTTGGTGTAAGGCACACTTATCACGCGAGTGCGGAGCCTACCGCGTTTTTATCACTGTTTCAGTGCACTGAGATATGGTACGGAATTAACAGTAATTAAATAATATCTGTCACAAAAATGTAACACTAGAAAGTACGTGCGTACATTTGTCTTTCAAATAAGGTTCAGTCTTGAAAAAGACTGTTTAAAAACACTTGGCAACGTAATGAAGCACGGTTTGCTACTGCGCATCACCCAGCTGATACCTACCGGATGACAGCTACAACAGAGGAGACGTGACAACGCTGTCTCCGTCGAAAAGGAAAGTGCTCGGCTGTGATTGATGGAGCGGTAGGGCGAGCCTTCGTGAGGCAGTTCGGCTGTCTTCGGTCGAGCTCGTCCCAATACCCTTCTGTCTTTAATTCAACAGGTTTTCCTCCATCACAAATGAAAGAGTAATGGTGAATGATAATGAATCATTCCCTACTGAATCAATGTTACTGAAAAGTGAGGGCTTAGCCTGATATAAAATATAATTAATTCTAAGGAATGTCTAAGTTCAAAATCTAAAACACTTTTGGCTAAAGAAAAAAAAACTCATACTATCACAAAATAATGAAACTTTATAGTAGACACGTGTTATGGATAATAGATTAGCCCACACCTAAATTGTCCGTTGGTGGCTGTTTCGTTTTAATAACCCTCTATCCCACGCGTGTGACACTGTTGCCAGTTTTACATGTACAAAAGATTGCATCCTTCTCAACACCAGGAAGGAGCTGATAGGCAGCAGCGATGTGGCAACGCCGCCTCAAATATCCTCGGACTTAAAACATTGTTCGCGCTGTGTCACCAACAAACTGAACATCATAACAATTAGATTTTTCTATTTAGAAACGTCGGTTTAACATGACACAAGGTTGTACAATTGTGTCATGTTATTGGGTCATGTTATTGGGTCACACACTTATTGGGTCATGTTAGGTGATTGATGTATATCTTACACAATAACACAGCTGCCATGTTGGTAGGACGTAATGTATCGTAGAATGTCGTACGTGTTCCCTTATTTATCAACTTATAAAAGTAATAACTTTCAGAAACATACGTTTACTGAAATTAAAACTATATTTCTATAATATATATTTTTTGCACTACATTTGATGTTATCAATTAATGCCTCTATTATTTTAAAATGATTGTTATCACTTCTGTGTTGTTAACTGATATTACATTAACTATAGTTTATTGTTATTTTATTATTCATTTATGACTCTTAATCTGTTTCGCTCAACTAGACCAACGTTTAGCAAACGCTTTCAAATTACAAAATGTCCCCTTTTTATATTACTTATTTAGGTTTAAAGTATGCTATACATAACACTTCTTAAAAATTTGCTACACTATTTTAAATAATGATTTCTTAAATTTATAAATGTTTAATTTTTAAGGCTTTTACTTATAGATTGAGTTTATGAAAGAGTGTTTAAAGGATCTCAAACACTAAAATTATTCGTATTTGCATAAATACAAACAATGTAAGTGTTCCAGGAGAAAAAAAATAAATTAGATTAAAATTGAAACTGTCATTAAAAATTATGTGATTAAATTTAATGTTTACCATAAAGTCGTGAACAATTACCTTGTATACATCACTAACGATCACGGCCACAGTTTCTATTATAGATGTAACAGATGATAACCACATTATCAAGCTTCACAGTTTTTTAAGGTTTTCAAAGGTATTCAAATTTCTGCCACCATTATGAAAAGCAATACGAAGATCTTTAACTAGGAACCTTCGTTACAAACCTTTAACTGATCGGTTTAGATTGCTTTGCAAGCTACAGAGCATCCACCTCTACCTTTCTCTATTTGATACTACTTATATACTTATACAATTGCTGTAGAACAATAAAAGGTTGCAGTATTTCATGAAACTTCTTATATAATGAGAACTAATGCAATATAACGCCCTCTAATTATTAATTGAGGGCCGCAATATTATTAATTGTAAGTGGCTACCTTCAGTTAGAACCTTTCAAACCGTAAAACCTCTGAGCTTCAAGCTTTCTTCATTTTATATACATAGTTGGAAAGCTAGAGCCGCCCATAGAGAAATTCATTAGTGCTTATTTCGGTCAAGTAATACAGAAATTCGTTGGCGGTCATTTCTGTGAAGTAATTAATTTTTTTTCCGGAGGAGTGTGTAAAAGTATTACTGCACGCAGCCCAACCGTAACCAAGCAAACAAGTGTGGGGCTCTCTAAAAGGTTTTTCTCAAGGAACACCCACAAAATACAACCCCTCCTCTTCTTGGATTTGCCTTGAAATGGTGTTCCCAATACTTTTGGCTAGGCCTTGAGCTTGAGCCTTATTCAAGCTCTTGTCTGGTTTAGTTTTTCCATAGATTACTTGTCCACTATTTAGAGCCACCTCTTTATGTCCTTACAATGCAACCCTCGTATTTGGCGACCATATATCAGCATTGCTGTCGGAGCGTAATTCCAATGATAGTCTGCGGTCGCAGATCTTCTTCCTGCAACTGTGTCATCAGCTCCCTCCTGTCCTCTGTCTATCGTCTGCAAACTTTCATTGCACTAATCGCCAGTCGTAGTATGTGAACTGCAAGTGTTAGTTTTATTTGATGGGATACTAAGATCGAGACATGTATGTCTTAGAAACACAATTTCCTGTTGCAGATGACATGGAGTGTAAGATGCTGCACATTCAGTCCAAACTATGATTACATGACTCGCCAAGTCGTAGCATTTTACCCATAAAAGTTTGTTTCATTTGAAGAGATTCAATGCTTGAGAAATGTAACTCTTTGAAACACAATTTCCAGTTGAAGATGTAGTAGAGTGTAGTATGCAACATATGCAGTCTAAACTCTGCATGACTCGCCAAGTAGTATAATGTGAACAAGAGTTAATTTTATTTTACGGGATTCTATGTTCTAGACATGTAATCGCATTATCTATATTGAGTTGATCCTAGCCATTAAATAATGATTTTAATTAATTTACCTAGTAAAAATGAGAAGAATTTCTATCTCTTGGGCAAAAATAATCAGTAAAGGTATAAATATTCAATTAAATTATTTTCATATACTGAGTAAGATTTATGAATTTTCAGATAAACATTCTTTTCTACATGGATGAAACGTGTTTTGTATAAAAAGTGATGAATTTAATATTCCTAGATTGTTTAAGAAGGAATTTGGTTAAGAGATCACGGTAACTAAAAAGTGCAGAGGCAAGTGTGAGTTTCTCTAACCTAGGAGTGACAGGTTATATTGCCAGGATGGTAATGAAATATTTGGGAATGGGTTTGGATAGATTTATCTTACTGCAGTGCATTCAATTTAAATGCTACTTGCATAGAAACAACCCTCCATGACTTTAGTAAGCGGAGCAGCCCTGGTTTGGCAAATCATCTTCTACCACAGGTATCACATTTCTGCAAGTAAAGTGGAAATTTAAATATGCACTAGATCAAGGCTTGTGAAAAATGGGATACTAAATCCTTGGCACCGTCGTGCAGGTTGATGTATAACTTAGTTCAGAAATATTACATCATTTACCTGGTGACAGCGTAATACTGGGGCCACCCGTCTCATTTTAAGGTAATGATTCATAAAATATCCATTTTTCCTTAAGTTACCTAAGGTTTTCGTTAGAGAATATTAATAAACCATATATTACTATAAAGATGGTGTTATAGACTAGCTCCAGCGATTTTACATGTTACTTTTTTATAAAAATCCGCTCAATATCATTTCATACACTCATAGAATTAAAAAAGTCCCATTCATTTCAGCTGAAAAAGAAGTTGTATTGATTTTACAAGTTATGGAGTGAGTGAGTAATGAGTGATCGAGTGTGTGAGTGAGAGAGAGTGTGTGTTTAAAACTATCAGTATTCACGTAAATTCATATTATATTTAATTTATTCCTGCTATATTTTTTATAATGTTAATATTTTTATTTTTTGCGATTCTACAGATTTTTACTAGTTTTTAAAACTTTTGTTATTTTTTTAGATATTTATTATTGTTGTCAGTCATAGGTTTATTACTGATACTTATTAATACGTTTAGTTTTCATGTTGTACTCAATAGTTTAAGTTATTGATATAACGATATATTGGTGTATTTATATACATTTATTTATAATGATCTTTGATTTTATCTTCTTTGTAGTGGTTCTTTTCTTTGCTATTTTTCAGCCTTTGCATTTCTATTTTTATTATTGTTTTACCATGCCACACACTTACTAACTGTTATATAGCCAATTTTTTATAGACTAGTTTGCTATTATTGTGTTTTTTACGAATAATTAGAATCTATTACTAATTCATTTATTGTAGACCAATATTTATTAGCATTTTTGAATGGATTTTATCAAGTTGCATTATATTTTTACTCATAATTATTATTGAATAGTATCACTGTAATATTGTTATATAATGTTACTTGTTAATTCTAATAACTTTTTATATTTGTATTGTCTTTTCATAAGCTGCTATTGTAAACTGGCGGTTGGCGTCGGAAGAATAAATACATAAATTCCCTAATATTTTACTATTACAATATTTGATGTATTCCCCCGCATATACTGTTAACCCCAATGCCTACAGGGTAATATGCGGGGTTTTAAACAGTTTATTATATTTAAGTTATTTTTCGTCATGTCTTGTTTCTGTTGTCAGACATAATTATATAATAATTGTTTAATAATGACGCATAGGAAACGCCTTATTTTCTACGTAACTCGTTTGAAACATATTAACTTTAGTTCTTTGTTTCCAGTTTAGCATTTTATTTCAACTGCTTTATCATTTGTGTTATTTATATTTTATACACATGTTTTACGTTTATATTAACTAATGAGACCCTAGGTGGCAATTTTTAAATACAGTTTTTGGAAATAATAAAAATGACTTCATACCAAAACAGTAATAACATCTCGTTGCATGAAAATCGTTTTATTTAATTTATAACGTCAGCTCATGAGCAATTTAAATTGTTAGGTAATTGTTAGGTTTTGCACTGGATAGTTGTTATCTGCAAAAGATACCCTTAAAAATTCAGTGGACCGATAGGACTACTTGGAACCTCCAACTTGGTAGATGTAAAACTATCTGTGTGCTTTAATTTTTCAAATGTTTGCTGTACTATTTAAACCTTTTCCGCACAGTGTATCGAGAGAATATTGTTTCAAAATATCTACAAGCATCATAAATTTAAAATATTGTAGTTGAAAAATCGATTATCCGTACATTTTGAAACCATGGAAGAACTTTAGTAGAAAACCATTGAATTTACACGTACTTACATGTTCCAAAATCACCCTGTGAGGTGTTGGCATAGGCCAGTGACCCGTCAGGATGAATAGAATAATGTTAAAAAGGTAATCGGCCTCTCCTAAAAAACCACATCCTTAGAAGGTTAAGATCTACTGGAACAAGATCCTTAACCTTTATTATTTTAGGAAGTTCAACCAATCAAAGACGGGAACAAGTCGACTTGTATGACTACTATAGATTAGTATTTTCAAAAGCTTTATCCACACAACATATATTTTCAAACCCACTATGTCTGGTGAAAAATTACATACTTTACCTTTCTTACTTATAATGCGGCAAGGCTGGTCTACCTTAAGGTCGACATCTCTTAACTTGGGCTTATTTGGGCATTTGAGTATGTGGGTGTGTGTATAGCGTAAGTCAATTAACGTCAACCATGTACGATTCTAGAACATAAAACTACGTTAACAATGTTGTCCCATTTACTACCTAACTCACAGTATCTGTTGCTTGTAATATCTACATTTATGTTACATTTTTCAAGAGGTAAAAATTACGAAATGTAACCTTATTTTGTCCCTTAACACAGAATATATTGAGAATAATTCTTTGGAGTTAAAGGAACAAAGTGCAGTAGTTATTAAACGATCCCCTTATAACATTACTTAGAACAAATAAAAAGCGGCGGGTTGAAGAAACCGTTGTTGTTTTAGTCGCGAAAAAAAGTTGTTTACTTTGAAGTTTGAATCCACCGAATCGTGTTTGTCCGTGTCTACGCCGGAACACAAGATATACGTCGTAACTTTTTACACTTGACAGGAAACTTTGAGCAAACTCTGGGCCTTCTTTTACTTTTTACCTACCTTGTTTTACACGAATCTGAGCTTTCTGGTAGTTGTCTGCAAATTCATAACAATACGTCACTTAGCGCTGACAAACTTTCGCAAACGTTACTTTGAGTAAAATATTATTATTGTTCATTATAAAGTAACCTGTATTAGTTTTCAGAAGTAATATCAAAACATTTGTCCTTAATTATCTCAATCTACCAATTTCACCACTTGAAAAAAGATTTTTAATTTTTCACTTGAGAAGCAATGAATTAATATTGGATGTGAAACGACCCGGCGTATTAAAAAAATAAACCTGTTAGAAACGGATTCTGGGTCTCCAGTTTATGATATAGCCTAGCTGAAGCCAATTTCTCATAGGCTTTTTGAAAGTATTTGTTAATTTTAACAGTAAATTTTATTGCAAAACATGAATATTTAACACAGAACGATTGATTTTTCTTACTATGAAATAGACTTGTGTTATTCTTATTTTATTAATATACAAAAATCTGAGACATTTTCAAAATCCTACATATCAAGACACGTAGTTTGAACTAAAATCCCAGTTTTAGTTATCACTATAAAGATTGTTACATGATAGGGTTACTATTTGAAATGTGTACGGTCACATTTAATTTGGAGGATGCCATCTTCAAAACATAACGCCCAATAATATGTATTGTGCCACAAGCCTCTATTCATGAAGTATGTTTTTCCAAGTGTTATATTTCTATTTTATAAAAAGTACACTAATTTAGTAATGATACATAATACATATACACTTACAAAAACTTCTTGCTTTAATTATTCCCAAACGATGACGTGCCAGGATACCACAAGTCCATCATTTATTTACTCCCCAGTGTTCTGTCTTCCTGGTGCACCCTATCTGTGTAGTGCCAAGTACCAATTAGGACCATGCTGTTGTTCTACCAGTCAGGTACCTGTTTGTGTGTTGACGTACAACATATTCTGTTCCAAAAATAGTGCATGCCAATGTCAAATCCAAACTTTTTAGTTTGAAGTTTATTGTAAATATTTTATCTTATGTCAGACGGCAAAAAATACTTGAAACTTATTTTTCTACTTTTTAAATATAACGGTGGCATATTTTCAATGTCATAATCCTTTCAAGTCGTCCATCGTCTACCAACTTTACATTAATTGCCTACGTGTTAATAATAAGTATTAAAATTTGGTAGCGGATTACAATATATTTTTCACGTGACGAAAGCTACTATTAGATGCCAGTCATTGTGATACACTATGTTCTTAGAAAAAATGTAAGAGCAAATAAACTGCTCAAAACATTGGTTATCTCAAAGAACCCAATAATTTTCGGCCAGCTGAAAGAATTTCAAATATGGTTATAAAGAGAACACATCATCTACTTTCGCATGTAGAACAAGACGGTTATTACAAATTGGTGTTGTACAATTTTCAATCCATCCAAATTATTTGTATCTAGTAAGTTAAAAAAGTAACGATCTTGGGTTCATAGTCCTAATAACTATTCCCTAGAATGGATTTCTAGCCTGTCAGTTATATGGTCTTACTGACCACATACATGCCAATATATTGAAATAGGTTTTTAAAAAGCCCCAATTGATGCATTTACCAATAATTGTATATTGTGTATTTTCAAAGCGAAACTTGGACTTTTAATTTTTTTCATCAATTTCATCTGATAACGAACCCAAAACCTATTTGATTTTTCAGGACCTCTTGATTTTTTTTAATAGTGCAATATATTTCTTTTAGTTAGCCCTAAAATTCTCTTTTCAACCTTATTTATACATACTAAAATTTTATATAAGAGGCTTATCCATCACTGTTACAAAAAGTTGTTTTGGACTGTATTGTATATCCAAACCAATTTAATTCACATTTTTTTGTACATTATTTTACTAAAACAATTTCTACGTAGTTAAAAGTATAATATGAATGAAAATTTGCCTTATATCTTACTCGAGAAAAACAATTTGTTATATCATATACATTTTGTAAACTTTTTTGTATACAACGCCTTTGCTACATATTGTATAAATATTAAAAACAATATAATCTTAGCCCTTAAGCTTACGTGGAATCATAAACATCATGCATTTCGGCCTTGATTTATATTTTAGATATTTTAGTATGAACAAATTTTAGTTCAATCCAAACCGTCAAGTTTTGATCATAGTCATCTACAGTGTAAATAAAAGTGAATAGGGACTATGGTTTTGCCAAAATACATTTAGAGTACTCCAGCGGTAAAACTTCCAGGACTGGGTTTTATCATGAGAGCGATAGTAATGGTTTATTATACCTCTGAGAACGCACTAATAACATGACAGATCATCCAGGAAAATTTACAACCTCGGAGAGGCCAACCCACACGGGTGTCACAGCTTGATATTTTGTTATGAAAGTTAACTCAAAATAATTTTTATCTAATTGACAGTCTCCTCCAACCCCAAGTTCCTATACATTTCTTTGTAGTTAATATTAGTTCTATTCATTGTAAAATACATATGCGTTGTTAAAAACCATCTGACTCTGATCGCGGAGAAAATGTGTATTTTAAGAGGTCGGTTTATGTCTGTATTGATTATCACAGTATAGTTAGATATTTCTGCCGAGGGTTAGCCTAATAACTCTTCCATAAGGAATCCCTAATGCCCCAAATGCCAAAACATTAGGTAATTCGTAATTGCTATAAATTAGCCTAGATAATGCCAAAGTGGGTAACAAATTGGGTATTGAACTCCTTATTTGACATTTTGATTAAATTGTAACATAAAGCTATTTAAAGTTGAAGCTGTTAATTTCGTAACAATTCTAGGCTTTTAATGGATGGTATATTACGCTGTATAACTGCTGTACAACGTTTAACACCCGTTAAGAAAAATTAATGACAATTCTCATTCTAAGAGACAACTGAGCTCTTCTTCTAAACTTCGTCTCACAGCTTAAAGGATTTTCCTAGTGGTGTATGGGATTTAGCCATTGTTTAAGCTGTTTTAACTCAACTGTTAACTTGAGGAATAATTACTTTAAAATTTTGCATTCGTAAGGTTTTTTGCAATGAGACCTATTCAGAAAATTTATTATATAGTTATAGACATTATTATAGAAATAACACCAGCATAACTTCCTTTAATTTTTTATTATATAAAATAGACCTCAAAAAATACTTCTTAACTTTTGATTCAGTGAAAAACATCACCTCAGCAGAATAAATTTTTAGCTGCTGAGGCAGTCACCTGAAGGGAAGTGAATTCTCAGCACAATTTGCGCTACATTTGCAGTTAAACTGTTTAGTCAGCGCCAATCACAAATCATAGTACATCAGCGTTTGTCATCACTTCTTTCTTTCCATTCGGGCACAAAAGTTAGAACTTTATACTGATTGAAAACTTTTTTTATTTATTAAATGAATAATGAAATATTAATTAAAGTATGTTATGGATATTACTATTAGTCTTGTTTAATGACTTAAATACATTTCTTTCATTCCATGTGTTCTTAACGTGACACAACAACAATATTACTAACAAATATAACAATATAACACACACAACACAACAAACAATATAAATAAGTGGTGGTCGACATTTTATTGAAGGAGGAGCTCTTCTTACATGAAAATATATTTTATATTATGTTTATTTAAGAAAAATAGTAAATTTCTCTTTTATAAAAATTATATTAAGTACAAATACAGATTATCAACAAAGGTTATATAGAAATATATAAAACTATATATATATATATACAATATATATATATATTTTTTATATATATTTCATATAAATTATATATATTTATAAACACTATATATATATTTTAAAATATTTACCTTTTTTTTCTCTTAAATTTAAATTAGGGAGATCCTTATATATTAACATAATAAAAACAAAACAATCAATGTTCGAATAATTGATCTTTTTCGTTACGTGACAGTACTAAATAGTCATCTGTCAAAATTATCAACGCTAATATAATACCTATTAACCCATAATTCTTCGTGAAACTAAATAGTGGTAAAAATAAAACATAGTTTTTAAGGATTAAATGTTTTTCCATGGATAATTTTCTCAATACGGATACCTAAAGTTGAATGAACAGTTATAAAAACCCGTTTATTACAGATTGTAAAGTTCAAATCAGCAGCGTTTAGTTCTGCAGTTTAGGAATGCTGCAGAATCCTAAACTGCTATCAATCGAAGGGCTGGACAATTTAATTTTCTCTACCTGTCTGTCCGTCTACATGATCTATCGAGATCTAACTAATCTTTTGACTTTAAATTTTAGATAAACATGCTTAGTCAGTGTGACTATCTACAGCACTATAGTGTATGTGTGTTTTCTCATATGGTGAGATCAAACTAACCTAAAGACTTTGAATTGAGTATGGAACTTTATTTACATACAACATTTATTGATTCCGATGATGGTGCATGTCACCATATGGAAGTTTGTTGAGCATTATACACATTTTTACAGTGGGCTTGTGGGCAGTAGTCCTGTTGGCAAAAAATGTAACACAGCAATAAAAGAAGCTCAATGAAATGATTTGCCCATACAAAATTTGCATTCAGCCTCACACAAAATCTGTAACACAACACGTTGTGTGGTAACTCCTACCTCAATGTTTATCATTAGTTTGAGAAGTAGTCATATGCATTATTAAAGATTGCAATGTTCTGTCTTCTTGCACATTTCACCGTGAACAATATCCTTTCCCACACAGTAGTTATCCTTTCCATGGATGAAAATTGTTAACTTGGAAATAACATTAAAATTATTGTATAGTAGTTTTGAGTAATATTGGAACTTCATTTGCCCAGAACGTTGCTATTACAGATCATACTGGCTTACATGTTATTGTACTATTTTCCAACTTCGGAATAACCACCATTTTAAAAACCTTTACCTGTACATAATTTCTGTCTGAAAATTTATTATAAGATATACGAAATAAAATAAATATATTTTACTTCTAGTATTTATAACACAGTATTTTAATACCAGTCAGACTAAAATTTTAAATAATTTGTAACATCAAGTTTAATCATAGTTCTCGTGATATGTTCTCCTCACTAGTATTCTACCTGTCAGATATCACCTCTCCCTTATTATTTATTGGCTGAGGGCTACTCTTATCACTCCAGAGGCTGGGTTAAAATTATTTCAGTTTGTCTGTATGTATGAAATCTCTAGAACGAGGCATGCTACGCAACATCTGATGTGGCAAACTCCTATACGTAGTTTTAAAACCTTAAATTTATTTAGACTTATTGAAATTATGAATGGAAAATACCTAGGGAGTTTTTAATTACATATAAGATTAACACTAAGAAAAGGCAAAAGTTTAACTTCATTTATGAAGGTTCTACAATATTAATTTTTAATTAATAATTCATTAAACTATATTCCATTATGGTAGAAAGTTAGTTATACAAAAATAAATATGAATTTTCTTACAAGCTTTGACATACAGTATATTATTAAAATATTGTATTGTATTAAACTAAACTAAGAGCGGATGGTCCCCTCTTACAGAATATAACAGGATTTGTGTACAGTCATAAAATCCGTGAACATATTCAAAGATGGAAGAGAATTTACAAATTGAAATCCCTGATACTTTCCTGCGATAGTGCAAATGGTATGCACGCATTGTACTCGTATATTACATTACGTAACGTTGGTAAGTATTAAACTTACACATCAGTACTATAAAGCGATACGTTCGAGACATAAAAGTACATTGAAATATGACTGAAATATTCATAACCTCACTTTTGCGTTGATCGTTATTTAATTTTTGCGGTAAGGGATTTTCCGCAGCAGTGGTATTTGCAGAAAGATGATTAAATGTTATATCAGTCTTTGAGTGATGCTCGGCCTCGAAAAAATATCTACCCCTAATTTCTTTCCCAAGAAAGGACATTAGTGTATTAATGGCCGCCTGTCCCGAACAAGGTATTGATGTCAGTTTCTTTCGAGTTTTCTCATAAACGTTTCTACAGGGCTGTTATTATTTTCTCACACTTCTATAATACAATTGTCCAGAAGAAATGAACTGGAAAATTACAAACTAACGTCACACAGTCAACATTGGTATTTTATGTATTATTAATTAAATTTATATGTTTAAATATAGTTTGTGATACTGCAAATGATTTGTAGCAGAAGTATACGATCCACATAAATCGTAAGTGGAATATGTATGTTAACAATACTTCAATTGGCTTTTCCATAACGTTACCATTGTAATAAGCTGTAAATATATAAGATATATTACATACAATGTATATATTAACTGTTTGTATTCCTGTATTGTTCAGGAGCCGAGAGGCCGTGGAGCATTGGTCTCAGTAATAAAACCACTCATACTGTGACATCTTTTAATAATTGGACTGAAGTGTATTACAAAGGGAACGTACAAAGCAGTGACATTCATAAATAAACTTCATGTCAGTAATTATTTAGTGGGTATTGAACAAATCCTTTTAATTTTTCACTATTTTTACAGCGATAGTCTGACCTGGAACGTAGTGGATCTGAAAGACCTGTAAGCTAATATTTAGTGCGGATGGTATTTGTCAGTCTCTTCTTGAATCACAAATAGACCTTTTCATGCATTTAATTAGGTGTGTTTTCTATAATAGTTAGTTGTCATAAGATTTAATTGGAAACAAATATTCAGATAATAATATTTAAAATGAGGTATGCATTGTTGTAACTAAACTCGTAACAGGATTGAAAAATATCTTAGAAAGTAATTATCTAGAAGTCAGGAGTCAGTGGGTACTATATAGGCTCTTTTTTTAAATATAGATAGAGGGAACTTTCCTAAGTAATTATGAATTCGTGCTAATTATAGTTGGGGTCGAATATGGGGGGATGGGTATCAAAGAGGTTAAAACCTGATGTACGAAAATTCTTGCTCTTCATATTTTGCTCTATTTTCATACACTTCAGTTTCATACACCGACCATCAATACACGTAAACAATAGTTATAACATGAATGTATAAAGCATCGATGCCGACGCCTTTTTTTAGTAAGCTGATTTATTATTTATTTACGGACGTGACAGTTGTTTTTAATTATGTCAAGTTTAGATTTATATATGAGGAAAATATAATAACTACACAGTCTACTGTTGTGAACTCCACCAAAATTAATACGGCTGACAATCGACTTTTCCTTACAGGAAATCTCTTTATAGATTCCAAGAAAAGACAGGATGTGTATTATACAATACAAATTGGCTCTTGGCCTGGTCTCTAAGTGGCGATCTCTCAATTGTATTGAAGAAAGGATTGCTCTTTGTTAAAAACGGCAATAGGATCATGTAATTTATTTCCAATAACTTTTTACCTATAACTGTTATATACAATAATTATTTACGAATATAATAAAATATATTATACGATAAATAAAATGTGTTTATTATCACATGTATTTGTTATTTATTTTTCGAACATTTCGCTAAAGTATCCTTACTGAAACAAAATGTAATAGTTAATGCACCAACAAAACCGTAACTTTTTAAATGTTAAAGAATAAAAAATACGGCTAACTCAAAAAGGCAAAACAGAAAAAAATACTTTGAAAATGGCTTTGGACATCGATCCCTGTTTTTTTTCCTGTGTCATTAAGGAACATTACCTTCGCGTTAAAACATACACAACCACCTGCTAGACATTAAATATGTTTTCTGTAATGGATGTTTAGGCCTATTATCCATTATTGTTGGTAAAATTAAATTGGTTCCTTTGGAAATGTATCCATATATCAAAAGTCATGTACCACTCTAATCCTAATATATTTTTAAATATTGTAAAATATTTGTAATCTTGTGGATGTCATATAACTGTACGGTTTTTTATTTTATTAAAAACTGTTTTAACAAATGCTATTTTTTTAATATTAAAGTAATTAATAACACTTTTTGAGTTTTCCTCTAATATATCAAAAACGTTGTTAAAATGTTTGTCTCTGTAGCTTTACTAGTTTTAAAAATATAAAAAATGGTGGACTTAAGCTAAATGACACATATTTCGATCTTTGCTTATATGATGATTTCTTTAGAAATAATGTGTATTATCATATACAA
The DNA here is from genome assembly GCF_021130785.1 of Homalodisca vitripennis. Lineage (NCBI taxonomy): Eukaryota > Metazoa > Arthropoda > Insecta > Hemiptera > Cicadellidae > Homalodisca > Homalodisca vitripennis. The sequence continues at coordinate 40,258,383 of NC_060212.1, forward strand.
AAGATTGTGACACCCTTATCTGTACAGCATGTGCCTGTTCATATCCAAAATTACAATACTGTCAGCTATTCCAAATCAAATATATTAATAGTAACTTGCATTTGAAAATGGTTTATCTGTATACATACATGCTTACTTACTCACCCACATTCACTGTAATTAATGTTTTATTTTTAAACATTAGTCAAAATTAACTACAAATAACTAAACTGGCACAAAGAACGGTGATAACGATTAAGTTAAGATAAAACAGGCATCTACCCACCCTGCCTTGCAGCCCAGTTCCACTACAAATTGTGAGGGTTTATCCGCTAATATAAGTCAGCACAAAGCCTGTCTGGTTTACTGCCTTCATCGAATTACTACAGTAAAACGAAGAACAACAACGTTCAAGTTCATACGGTTTTTATTTCCTCCCGTTTTTCCGTTACGAGTACGTAGTGGACAGAAGTATAGCTTTCAGCAAGTGACAATAAAATATGGTATATTTAACAATTGACCTTTGGTTAGAAGTCTCGTTTTGTAAAATTTACTAAACGTTGTAAAGAGAAGTGTTATGTTAAGCAGTGCTGGATTACTCCTATTTAAGATAGCGCAATACAATTTTAGTTTAAAAATTGTTTACAAAAATAAAACTAAAAATATAACACATTTGTAGTCGTTTAAAACAGCGTCTGAATACAGTAAAAGTATAAATAGAATCTCTGCACTCCACGTGAGTTTACAGACATTAAAATAAAATTTATTCTATTTTGTAAAAAGGCCTAAATATATACGTCTGATAAGGATGTCTTTATCTAAATTTAAGAAATATGTTGAAAAGATATGTTTCATGTTAAGCAGTCTTGGAATACTTCAATTTTAGGTTGCGCAGTAGATTTTAGTTTCGGAAAAATGGTTCTTTATTTAATATATATTCAAAGCCTTTTCAGATAACCTCCCTAAATTCAGTAAAAGTTAAAACAGATTGAGGAAATTTGTATTGGGAATTTAGTAAATTTTTTAGCCAGGACCAAATAGAAATGGCTGAAAATTAAAGTTTGAAAATATTACCGAATTTACAAGGGAGGTTATTTGTTAGTTCATTTATTAGATTTATAAAAATCATTTTATAAAACAACATGATACTTGATAGGCTTTTTAGAAATAAAATATTCCACTTCCCAAAACAACAGCATAACTCTTGTACTTACTATAATCAATGTTGTTTCCATCTTTAGCCTTTTTTATTTGGCTCTGACTAAACATTTGACTAAATTTCCTACATTAAATACATGAAAATTTAATTAATTTTTTTTCTTATAAAATAAAATGGACCGATAAGTTCTGATCTCGAGAACGGCTAGACAAACTCAGGTAATTCATTTTGTAAAATATTTGTTTAGTTACGAGAAATATATATAAGTAGAAAACAATTTGAAACATATTAGTAAATTACTTTATAAATAGGAATAAACCTTTAATATTTATGTTTTATGATTAAAATTTAACTAACACTTAACAAACGGTTGACACTTTTAGTTTAATAGCGAAAGAGGTTGAACATTTCGTTTACATAATATACGTTTTAGAACAACGCTTGATCAGTGAAAAATGCAAAATAGCCATTTGACAAAGTCTATAATATGTTATATTTGGTCCAGGTTGTGCTAGTGACAAATTAAAGATATCTATTGCATGGTATATACTATTTAAATACTGTAATAAAAAGCTGTAATAATAAACTGCGGATGTTTGTTACTCACAACTGATAGACTTCCTTGACATTGTGAATTGGAAGTATTGCAGTGAAGGAAAATATAGAAATAAACACGTTAATGCTTCAACGATCCATTCTTTTCCAAACTGTAGTCTCAGAAAAAATAAGGTTTACATAACGCAAAACTTTATAAACGATTACTTTGAAATGTGGCACGAACTTAGTACAATACCTAAGTATTTTTATTTTCTTTATAAACTAGGCAACAAGGCAAACTCATCTGTAGCGTCTGATATATATACAGGGTGTCAATTAAGTCTGGAACCTCTTTTTTAATTTTTAAACTACAATATAAAAAAAATACCAAAGTTCACACGCGCTCTCTGGTGATAGTAACGCATACATCTGCCCAATTACCGACCGGATAATCCCTTTGGGGGACGGTTCACAAGGAGTCAGACAAAATTGTTAAATAGCAGCATAGGTCAAGTTTGGTATCAAATTAAAGGTCTTACTTAGGAGAGTACAATGTCTCAAACCGGACTTCAAAAGGGGGATTCATTCAGTAGTTATAGCTATTTGAATTTTAAAACAATTGAACAATGTAAATTATTAATTATTACAAGTAAACACCAATTTTTAAGTACCTGTGATCAAAGTAAGTGTTCAAAAATGTTCCCCTCCCATCGTCTGGCAATGTCCTAGGAGGTTGTAAAAGCCATCCACTGCATTTTGAAGGTAGTCACGAGGAATATCTTGAGCTTCTTGGACTATGAGATTTCTTAGGTGCGCCAAATCTCGAGGCTTAGTACGATAAAACTTTATCTTTGAGGTATCCCCAAAGAACAAAAAACCAGCGGAGATAAATCAGGGGAACGAGCAGGCCACTCTACTGCACCATGTCTTCCAATCCATCTGCGAAGGAATATTGTATCCAAGTATTCTCTAACAAGGAGAGCAAAGTGTGGTGGCGCGCCATCTTGTTGGAAATAAATTCTTTGAAATTGTCGACCAAGAGCAGCTTGTAGTGCAGGAATTATCTCATTTTGGAGCATTGCTAGATACGAGTCACCATTTAAAGTACCATTGATAAATAATGGGCCCATAATTTGATTTCCTGTAATACCTGCCCAAACGTTAAGTTTCTGTGGATGCTGTGTATGACTCTATCTGCCACTTTCACATTCTAACAGTAGTTGTGTAATTGGTAATAATTATTGATTCCTGGCTTCGATTACTACATTGTCAGATGATGGGAGGGGAACATTTTGAACACTAAATTTGATCACAGGTACTTAAAAATTGGTGTGTTTACTTGTAATACTTAATAATTTACATTGTTCAATTGTTTTAATATTCAAATAGCTATAACTACTGAATGAATCCACCTTTTGAAGTCCGGTTTGTGACATTGTACCCTGCTAAGTAAGACCTTTAATTTGATACCAAACTTGACCTATGCTGCTATTTAAGAATTTTGTCTGACTCCTTGTGCACCGTCCCCCAAAGGGATTATCCGGTCGTTAATTGGGCAGATGTGTGCGTTACTATCACCAGTAAGCACATGTGAACTTTGGTATTTCTTTCTATTGTGGTTCAAAAATAAAAAAATAGGTTCCAGACTTAATTGACACCCTGTATAATTAGAACAAGAAATGGTTCTACGCGTGTATAACATTATACAATAGTAAGGTTTCACTCAGATCTGATACTCTTAGCCATGAGCAATAAAATATCTATGTTGTATGCTAAGGTGCAATTAGTAAACATACATAAAACACTTATACTTTTATAAGTAATTTTGGTGAAAAAGTTTTAATACTAATTGGATGTATTTATAATTGTCTATTTATTTATAATTGTATATTGATTTATAATTATTTATTTATTTATAATTTATATTTATTTATAATTGTCTATTTATTTATAGTTATTTATTTATTTATAATTGTCTATTTATTTATAATTGTATATTTATTTATAATTGTCTATTTATTTATAATTGTTTATTTACTTATAATTGCCTATTTCATTTATAATTGTATATTTATTTATAATTGTCTATTTATTTATAATTGTCTATTTATTTATAGTTGTTTATTTATTTATAATTGACTATTCGTCACCCCTCAAACACCTTTAATAGTGTTAAACTTGCCTTTGAAATCTAATCTATTCTTCTAGCTCTTAAAGAACAAGATAAACGCATAAAGAGGAGGCATAAAAGTAATACAGAGAAGGTAAAAAAACCATTTTAAGTGGATTCAAATCTTGTCTCAGATATTTGAACTGTGTTATATTTATCTTTTAAAAGTATTAATAGGCTACAAGTGTGCAAAATTTAAAAATCATATATGGTTGCACTCAGATTGCTTAGAATTCCACTGTTTTTTCGTTGCCACCATGGTTACTCATGAAACAATTATAATAATATATGTTAAGACTTAACCAACATCCCAGAGAGTGGCATGAACCATCATTGCACATGTGCTCCCTATATATAAATGACAATCATGCACAATATCAAGGCTATAGGTCGGTTCGCTTTCGATATGTCGTGCGGAAAGACAGTCAGATACGCAGCGAGAAATGAAATGTTATAGGTCTCGAGTCATATTTGTAGATACGATTACGTGCGATTCTATTTCCACATGCTCCAAACAATATAAATATATTCACAACCATATCAAATTTATTAATGTTAACTGAAGCCTAAATACGAGTATACTTTGTGTTGTCCACAGTTCAGTATTTACGGCATGTTTCCGTTACATATTGCCAGCTCAGCTGTTATAATTTACGGCTGACACGGCCGGGCTTGAACTACGGTATCAGTCTGTGCCCCTGCGGTTTTACTACACTGTCATTCAGTATTTGGTTACAAACGTAAACTGAAGCCTACATTCAGCCACCCCTACCCCTTTACTGTATTGTCATCCAGTTCTTAAACACAAAATTTGCTGGAATAGTGGTTTATTATAATTTTAAATAACACTAAAACTATAATAATTAAATAGAAGAAACGGGAAGACTAATGGGAAAATTTACATTAAAAATTACATACGTCTGCCGTTGGAATCTTGCGTTTCGAGTCCGCCGCTACTATCGACATCTACAAAAAAGGTTTTAGGTTTATTCATATTTTAATAGGTTTATTAAGAATAAATTTCTTAACTGACTGTTGGTATATATAATAAAATTAATCCTAGATGTCAAAAATTAATTTAGTAATCTTGAGTAAGACACTACTAGTACCTCCATTATATCAGTTACGTGTTTCAACCAGGTCCCTTCTGGCTCACCGACAGTACGTATGTCTTAATAACTGATATGTTATGTACATTTTACTTTACATGTCGTTGACAGCTATTTTTTTTAATTTGTCACAAAACTGTTTATTAGATTTTAGTGCACGCAAATGAACTATGTGATATAATCTATATATTATCTGGAAGAAGTTCACAAATATGACAGCTCGTACAAAGCTGTATTAAATAATATTATGAAACTTTGATTTTTTAACTACAGATTTTGTTAGCACTTTTTGTTGAAAGTCTCACTTTTTAATTAGACAATGTAACGTGATATATTGAATACATCTGTCCAAGCTACAAAGAGATCACCAACGCAGCGTGACGTAGACCAGACGGTAACAAGCTCCGACTGAAGGATAATAACAATAACAGTCTGTCAGCAACAATTCAGTTACCTGGTAATGATAACGTGATTATGCCGGCGCGGCAGAGATTAGACTGAGCAAACTTGTTATTGAATTAGTCTTCATCTGTTATAACGTCCACAGTCAATGTTAAATGGTTGTCACTTTTGTTCTTCAAGATTACAAGCGATGGTACAAAACTTTCTAGCACATTAACTCGACAAGAATTAAATACATTGTTTTGTTGTTGCAGATCAAAACTGATATGAAGAATACTCTTTACAAAACGTATTGAACATCAGGTGATCAATAAGTAAATATCTGCATATTATGTTACTTAATTAATCATCATTAAAGTTATATATAACGCAAATAACAACAAATAGAAATGAATCCTGTCATGCGTTTTTTATAAATGTCTAAATTTTGTTTTTCCAATACAATACAATATCATTTTGGGTGTTTGAATTGTATGATATTCGCATTATTGATGCAATAATAGGCAATTCATTAAGCTCTTACATACTTATCTATTTTATTATTATATTGTTAAAACCCTATTTACTAAAATAATGACAAATATATATTTTATATTCTGACTTCCAATGAGTACTACGGTTAGGAATAATTAGTATTAAATCAATGATTTCGAAATAAAGTAGACAATTTCTCTTTGCAAGATTTATTATTGAAATATAATTTTACAAAAAAACGCTTTAAACGTTATATTACCCTACAAAGTTAATTTATAGCTCTAATTATTACTATGTGAAATAATTATGTTGGGAAGAGTTGATTCAATGGAAATGGAGACTTTAGCTCCATTTCACCTTCTGCTTAATGCGGCGTCTGAAATGTGAAATGCCAAAGAATAGACCCATAGTATCTGGAGTCAATGAATTCCTGGAGAGATCCAAATAACCGATGATGGAGACGTTAAAAACTAATTCTTTGAATCGTTTTGATATCGGAATCACAAAAACTACAAAACAGATGTTTTTGTTTTTCCCGTACAACCAGCCTGTGTAATATAGATAAAGAGGTGTTCTAGTTGCCTCTACAGGTGCATAAATTGTGTGATGTTAAGTCTTTGACAGTAAGACGGTGCACTAAGTGGAAGATGAACTGAGCTAACTTACATTTGCATATAAGTTAAAAAATAAATAAACGAGGACGTCATTTTAGCATAAAAAAGTAAACCGATGTTATATACCGTAACATCATATTTTGTTATGAAAATTTACTTAGTTCTGAAATGGAATATCCGAAAATTTAAACCATCTCAAAATAAAAACTGTTTTAAAGTATGACAATGCCATACAATGATATGTATATGCAATTTAAGTCATCATTCGTACAGAAATGAATAGTTAAATAAGCATTTGTAAAACTTACAATATAGGCTATTAGAGAATGAATATAATGTCAACACGAATACAGATTTAAAACTTCCTTATTCACGATTACCAATAATTACTATAGTTTTCAATGCCTGGTTTTGTGTAATTATAAAAATTGTTGGGTAGGTTATTTATAAATTTGGCTAACTAGTTAAGTTTACCAATACAGCATGGCAGTGTTCGGCCACGATATTTCAGTAACTTCAGTAAATTATCGTGGTAAGCTGACCTGGCAATGTGTAACGGAAACGAGGCGTTTGTATCGCTGACGTCATAAAATATATTACTCGCCGGGTCAGTTGTGTTGTGTTGAACTGGCTCGCAATGTGTGTAATCATAGAAGTATTGTATACAAGGAAATACAACAAAATTAAATAAAGTAGTCAAATTATATCCTATGGAAATTAGAATATGCATAAAATTTACATTAATTTACGAAAGACTACTTAACATTCATTTTATCTTGGTGAAATAGTTCAAAGTATTTATTATACATCTAATAATGGTATGAAAAGTTTGCAAAATGACTGGTTGAATGGGCGGAATAAATATTTGTTTAACAATTATAAATAAATACTAAGATTCAACATTCAAATAATACATGATTACAAGATCTTTGTGGTAGTTGCCGATAGAGTGCTGGGCACAGCTAGTCTTATAACACTATTCGAGGAATTAGTGGAAAACTGAAAAAAATTACTTTTTGAACTATTCAGCATAAGTCTAATAAAAAACCATAGAAAGAGCAATATTTATTGAATAATTCAGGTCAATTTCTAGATATTTCTTTTAAACTGTGGTAATAGTGCCATATGAGAGTAGCTAACACCCTTCCACATTTTGTGGCAAGTAAATTTATTATATACGGAAGAGTAGTGGATCAAATAAAGAACCTTGTGGAAATCCCAGATAATTATTGTGCGAGAAATAGTGTTCATAAGATAAATTATCTGTATATAGAACCTTTTGCTTTCTGTTTTTTAAATATGATTTAAGGACAATTTTTTATCATATTCTCTCAAACCATAATACTCAATCTTTACTCAAAGGAGTGAGTACTCAATACAATTAAATGCTTTACAGAGATCACATAGAATTGTCGCTATGCAAATTCTCAAGTCCAAATACCTCAATATAGATTCAACCTGAGTTTGTATGGATTAAAATGTTGAAGAAATTGTAATTATCCAAATTGACTTTGGAAAATTATAATATTTCCATTAAAGCCCTATGATTCCGGAAGGCATGAGTTTCTCAAATAACATAGATAGAGCAGGAAGCAATACAATAGGTCGTTATTATGTTACATTTCATGTATATTTATTCTCATATAGAGGTTTGCGGATTGAAATTTCAGTAGTATAGGAAAAACACTATCTTCAAGAGATGGATTAATCATGAATGATAGTGACCTAGTATACAAATAGTATTCCGCACGTATATACACATTTGTTAGGTTTTAGTATTCTTACTGTATATATCATCTCACAAAACCACTCCACTTTTATACAGCTCAGGAAGCATGGTAGATAAGAGAAAAATTCCAGATCAAAATAACATACTCTGTTATAGTTACTGTGTTATCTGACAGCCAGATTTATGGTAGTGGAATGTAGGATATATCACAGGCGACCGGCTCGTTAAAGGGAGCTTTGCAGTGATATTTATTCTCTTCGTGGTGAAATCCTTGGAGACAGTCATGTCTTTAATATCCTTTATTGTTATAAGAACCAATATTCAATAATTATTAGTTTCAGTGTTAATATCTATTTTGAGATTTAGGGTTTTTAGGGCCTATAGGTATTTTCGTTGTAACGCAGAGTTAAATATTTGTTTAGACAGCGATGAAACCAGTCAGGCGGAAATGTTTTATCTACATACGCTGTCCACATCTGTCTTTCTCCAGCGTCAATATTCCAATTTTCAACTCAACAAAAATGCCACAGTCATAAGTTTTTATGCTTAACCAATTGCAACTAAAATGTACTGCATTCTCAATCAATCTGAATAAAAGACATCTAAAATTAATGCTTTCTTTAGTACTTTCTTCTTCTTTTCATGGATTTGATTTTCAAAAGTAAAATGTGAGCTTCAACGAATTTATGCGGTCTAGGTGGTGTTCAACGAAATTACAACTACAATAACAACAATGAGGGAACGAAATTACGTATTTTTAAAATGTATTATTTGACAAAAATATAATATGCTAGGCTTTATCTGTAGCAGTCCCAAAGCATAATATATTTAGGTTAGACAATGTAAAGTACTTAGCCATGTTACATATTAAACAAAGATTCCTTTCGCAAAAGTTTTAACAACTGATGAAACATTCAGTCATTCCTTATTTATTCATTGAGTTTACATAGTTTTTAATGCGGTTTTAGAACTCTTTCTATTTGAACTCTAAATTGGCAATCCAATGTAAATTTAAATATCCATACTACTCTCCTAATGTGGACAGAACTTTTGTAATGTTACATAATTGTGGTCTCAGTTGATTTCAAACTAGTTCTTAGAGTATGTTACTTTTAGAACAGTCCGTTTACTATGTAGCTTGTATATCTTTAGATACAAACTTGTTCAAAGAGCAAAAGCTATAAATAGTCCACAAATTTATTTCGTTGTGTTATATACAGGGTGTCTCAAAAGTCCATATTAACATTAAAAAAGTTCTTTCGAATCTTGTTTCAATATCAATGAGGGTAATTTTCAGAAAAATGGAGAAGGGTGGGAGCAACTAAGAAAGTGTAATATTAACGATCTCTTAAATGATACGTATAATTTAAAATCTTAAGAAGTGGACCTACAAGCACCAATAAATATTTAACAACTCTATTAAAAATACATTCCGCTAAAACTAACCAATTATGAGTCAATTAATAATATGATAACGGTATCAACTTCGAGGCCTTTTATTTTCACCAACACACTTTTTTTGTCATGAGCTTATACATTTATCTCTTAAATGGAACGTGACTCGATGGGATAACTGTTAAAAATAATTAAATAGGTAAACGAAGATTACAGAGTTAGGAGACTCGTCACATCTTTATCTCGTAGTAACCCCATTGATTGTCTAAATCTATAATTTATATAGTTCAATTTCCTTTATTACCTTGGACAAGAGATGCTATTTTATACCTAGATACTCGTTTACGTTCAGTTGACAAGCATAGATGTGTTCTCTCTGACAGTTTACTAGTAGTTTATAATTTTTTTTATAATTTAATTGAAAGGATAATTTAAATTATTTTTGCCAACTTACAACCTACTATCTAAATTGATTGATTTCAAAACTCAATTTAGTTTAGGTCGTCTTGGTAAAATGTCTATATAATCATGCTTAAAATAGGTATTAATTAAAAAGATTGTGGCCTTCTTTCCATATTTCATGAACGAACCACCCTAGGGAGAAGTGGGCCTCTCTAAGTAGAGTAGTAGGCCTCTTTTTGTGTATGGGGAGATAAGCGCTCTACCCGACGAAGTGTAACACATCCCCCAGATCTGGGCGTACTAATGGCCAGTGGTACTGAAACAACCCCACCCGCTCGCACCGACACCCCCCGCACTACCACAACTATCTACTGTACCAACCGAGTCAACCCTTTCCCTGGCATGTCGCCATATTGTGGTCACATGTGCCGCTCCTGGACATCCTATGGATATCCCAGATCTATATTTAACAAAATAATTTCTGTTAAAAATAGTCTTGGCACTACTATGGCACTTGGTGGTACTATGGCACTACTAAATATTAACCCTCATTTTGAAGTTCTGAAATATTTGTATGAATAAAAGGATACAGTTTAAAAAACAAAGAAAAGGCTTTGCTCTAAGTAATCACCACGCTGAAAATTGGAGTATGTTTCTCAGTGAATATTTACAAAAAAATCTGTGGGTACATGAAAAAATATATAATTTCTATATGAGGGTATATTTATACTCTGTGAGAGTTTTTAAAATAAAAATGCAAATATGTGACGCTGGAAGACACGATATGGACAGCGCACCTGTGGACAACAGCGTTCCGCTTGACTGCCAGTCTGGGTGCCATCGTTGCGTGAACAAACAGTCCTTTCTACACGTCACGATCTCTGAATATAACGGGAAATCCAGGTTCCAACCTATAATATTTTTAATAAACAAACTGTTTTTTTTCTCACTAAAACGAACTATAAATCAACCAAACGCTATATTTTTTACTTCGTAATATTTCAGTATCCTTTGGTTAACTAACTGTATCATTCACATGTTAGGTGGTCGTCTAGTTTATATTATAGACAAACCGTTAGTTACGTATGAATATAATGTACAATCGAATTAAGAATCTAGTCGTCACCTGTTTTTATCACACGATCGTAGCAAAATAATTTAATAGTGCATGAGTGTGGTCTTGAGAGTAAGATTAAATTTAAGAAACAGCTGGTTAGTATCCGTATCTGTTATTCCTAATACCGAGATTAACATTTTTCAGTTGTATCAAGATTGAGGTGCAATAACTATTCGAAAAAGAAACAAATAACACGAATGCAAGATTGATGGAAAGGTCACGGACAAATTGACATATTTGTTAAAACACAAATTGTGTTTTATAAATTGATACATTAATAGCGTGCACAATGCAAAATCTTCAACTCTGAGTGTATCATTCATTATTCCACCTATTTCACTATATATAGTATCAAAATAATGAAATTAAAAACTACTCTCCCTCTCGTTATTTTTCTATAGTGTGTAAAAAATATATATATATATTGAAAAAACGGATTATTCATATCTGTTATTGTTTTTTCACAGTTCTGCTAAATTTTAAATCGTCTTAACTTGAAGTTTTATGCCACAAGTTATTTTTAACGGTAGTTTAACTGCTAAACATACTTAGTGTAGCTCAACCGTTTTACTGTGAATCCAGAGGTGACGGTACATTTCGGTAGGGGTAAAGGGTATTGGACAAGTATCCTACCGAGATACCATGATACTGTAACGACGATGTGGGGTAGTGAGGACTGACGAACTCATGCCACCTTGAAAATGAGGTTTTCTATGGTTAAACATCTACCAGCATAAGCGGGCAGAAAGTAGTACACCCTCAATTTAGGCTCACAAAAACCTTTAACATTACAGCTGTACCAAATAATCCAACAGTTAACATCCGCAGTATTTATATTTATAAGTTATCACTTTATTCAATAATAATCTTGATATAAGGCATTGCAAGATACTGCTCATACCGACTTCATCACCATATATTGATATGTGCTTGCTTCAACCTATAGGGTAGACTGCAATCCTCGAAACACAGTGCCTATTCTTGTAACTTTTAACGATGAGAAATGTCCTAAATACAGTATAGGTTGATAAGGATTAGCGAAGCGTATCTCTCAGGCATCTGGAAAAATATAATTTCTGTCAGTGTGTCTATGTGTCGGTACGATATATTGAGAACCAACTAAACTGTAGACTCAGAATTTAGTTATATCTTTAGGTAATGTCGAATGCAATAATATTGCATGTCACTCAATGCAATTTGGCTGAACGTTAGTACCTATCTTTACAATAGTCTTATGATGGCAACGAGAAACGAGATGTATAAATAGCTTTTGAATAGAGTACAATCACATGACATTTTAAAATTTGAAATAGTACATAGCCTGGTAAAAGTTTGTATGAAACCTCAACGAAGCCTATTCCTTGACTTGAAGTTCAAAGGCAAGCAATATTTTTACATTTGACAGCGTAATGTTTACATCATTGGTTCTGGGTCAAAACTGGAATATGAAAAAATATATTTACGAGGTCAGAATCCAAGTATCCCAGAAAAACATTAATATATATTTGGAACTAATAATCAACGACCCTTTCCGAGAGGAATCAGACAAATTTGGAAAATCACTGTCGTTAATCTTTCACTGTCTCCTAAAGACAATGTCAGTAAAACTGAACTTGGAACTCGGGCAGAGGTGACAAGAAATACACGTTCACGAATACTGATACAAAATTCACACCTTTGCTATGAAGGTTAGAATCCCCCCGCGTGCTACATATCCTATTACATAGCCTCTCCCGGACATATTTCCTTGTTAGTGTCGGGAGTTTTAAACATTCACAGTACACGTCGTGACGTCAGACTCCCGGGAGTTCCGGGCAGTGTTTGAAGACATGTCAATGAAACGTACGTTTGAGGTTGCATCATCATTTTATAGTACTATAACTGACAATCAAAGGATAATTATGTGACAAAGAGTTTTAACAACAATTTAGGTGCAGTTAGATAAAACACATCGTATTATTTATTTTTAGTTAAAGATTTTTTTAAAGTAAGGTAGTAGTATTCAATGCGAGGTGTCACGTGACCTCGGACGTAAACGCCTTTACGTGATTAAATAATTCAACATATTTAAGTATTTTGCTTTTATTTGTAAACAATAAATTTCGTTACTTACTTTTAACAAAGTAATTTTTTACTCCACTAGTTTTTTCTTTTAATTTAAGGAAGTAAAATGTCACATATCATACGGATGTACCCAGTTCGTTTATAATTTTATATATTTTGAGGTTTCCTCGATCCCGTCATGGTTGGGTTACCAAAAGATCAATGTAAAAGTATTCGATATCGCTCAGCTAAATCCAACGGAGAATATTACAAAATAAAGGATCTCAGCTTCCTTATGTAGAAATATGGTTTATGCAGACAGACAGACATAAATATTCCCTAATAGCCATTTATAAGAAGTGAATTATTTTCAAATAATTTATCACCAGCACGTATATACACATTTGTTAGGGTTTTAGTATTCTAACTGTAATATCATCTCACAAAATTACTCCACATTTATACAGCTCGGGAAGCGTGGTAGATAAGAGAAAAATTCAGAACAGATTGACGTACTCTGTTTGAAGGTTTGCTGTGTTATCTTGCAGACAGATTTATGGTCGTGGAAGGTAGCATATATCACAGGCGACCGGCTCGTTAAAGAGAGCTTCACAGTGATATCTACAAGTATACCCTTCGTTGGGAAAACCTTGGGGAAAGTCGTCTTTAATTTCTTCTATTCTTTTCAGAACCAATGCTTAATAATTCGTTTTTTTAAATAAGTAGTGTAGTATGGGTATGTAAAATATTAATTAGCATCACATATATTACAAATATTTTAATATTTACTACCAATGTTTGATGAATATGGGGCAACGCAAATAATTCTACACTATACGTTTATCCATACAGTTTGGAATGCAAAAAAAATATTACTATCTTGGAATTACATTTCAATGTTTACTACTTAAATTTATATGTATAAAATTACAGTTATATTTATAAATATCTAAAACCATTGTAAACATTTGAAGAATATTAAAATTTATAAATTTATTATTATAATTATAAAAAAATATAATTAGTATTTTTCATGTTACTTGTACAGCAGTAAATCTACCTTAACAATATTGATATATTTTATATATATATATATGCTTATATATATATATATATATATATATATTCCAACTAAAATAAGCAGCATAAAAGTTGGATTATTTCACGTTGTTTATTTTGTTATGTTTAATTTGGATTCATAGATTCCACGTTGTATCGGTTAATTACAAGTTATATACAAATTTATGAAAATAAATTCAACTTGAGGATGTTCATAATATCTTGAATTGAGATTTGAGGATAAACGAATGAAGAACTTATGAATTCCCAAAAGATTCAAAATTTCATATAGTTGTGTGGATGTTTATTTTTTTATCACGTAAGGATTACTGAACCGATAGAGGAGTAATTTTGTATGAACTATTTCAAACTCACGGGCATCATACCTGAAATGCCCTGATTAAATGAATGAAGATTTGTAAAATAGTTCAAAATTACAAGTATTAGTATTTCACACTAGTCAAAATTATTTAGTTTATTAAGATAAAGCAACAAAATATTGCACATTAAAATAGATTTAAATACAAATTGAGGTAATATGATAATCACACTCCTTGGACAGTAGTACACTATCGTATACACTGGGGATATTATGTAAAAGGTGATATAAAACATAACACAATCGACAAAATAGTGCATTATATATTAGATTGCAGTGAAATTAAATCGCCAGATTTTGATTATCAGAGAAATTAACCGATTCCTAAACTAAACACTGAGTTAAAAAAAGGTGTTCAGCTAACATAATCGTCATGTAGGGGCAAGATTACCAACAATTATCTTAATTTTTAATTGTCACAACTATTTTTTTTTAATTAACTGTCATTGTTACTCATGAGACCAATTCAAAAATATTCGGCAGCGCTCAACCAAATCCCATGAAGAGAGATGTTCAGAGAGTGAAAATTAAATCCTGATACACCTGGATATATTCCAAACGAATTGAGAGGTATATGTACAATAATCAACATAATTATTACAATATTCTTTCGAGAGTAAAAGAATTGCCCCACCCTTTTAAATGGGGTTAGAAAGTGACATCGTTAAATTTTCAAATTTCAATCCCTTTCTTGTCACATGGCCTTTTAAAGAACAATTAAAAGAAACACAGCATCTCTGCAACGTTTCCAGCAAAAGTTGTGTGCAGGAAAAGCGAACCATTTCCCAATAACGCCTCTGCCTTATTAAACAATATAGTACATATTTTATAAATTTTATTCAACAAAACATTCTTAGTTCAGGCTTACCTGGCTAGAGAAGGAACCATCATATATTTCAGTCTCGTTGGGGAGAGTTATTTTCAGTCAACAGATCTCGAACTGAGCTCCCTGTAATACAATATCACTTTGACTTCTTTGTTGGCTCTTCAAAGCTTACCTGAAACATGTCAACAGTTCATTAGTGTTAAAAAAGTTTTATTACGGTCCAAAGAGAAAAATGTTCAATATCTATGCTGGATAAATACAACTCTTCAAAGCATACCTAAAAAATTCAACACTTTAGTAGAATAAAAAGTTTTAATTATATCTAAACCGGAAGGTCTTAATGATATACAGTGTAAATAAAATTTAGTAGAAAAATGGCTTAGCTAAAACGATGTTTATAGCCAAACATCGGTACAGAGTACAGGACTGGGTGTTATAATAACAGCGATCGTACAGCCAATTATCCCTCTGGGAACCTACTAATAACAGGACAGATCACCCAAGAAAATTAACAACCTCGGAGAGGCCAATCCACTCAGGACGACAAATTCGACAAAATCGTCACTTCTCGAGGTTTTCTTACACCCTATGTTGATTTTACTTCTAGTCAGATTCAAATCAAATGTATATTTACCAAATTGCCAATCCCTAAAAGTCCCTATCTATTCTCTGTAGTTAATATCATTTTATATCATTTTAAACTATAAAAATATAAATTTCCGTATTCATGTGATTCACATATTTAAAGCTGTATATTTTGTAACATGTAGTCATAAATGTTACTTTAAACTTCTTCGTTCATAAACTCTACTGATGTTCTTATGATCCCAATATTAACTCATAATACAGATTCAAAGTGGTATTTTCTATAAACATTGGCAAAATTTGGTTATTACGTGAACTTGCATCCTGAAACGCTGAAATGCTTCTTTGAAATTTGCAAATGTCAGACAGACCTTTCAAAGTAATGATGTGATGCCTCAGAATATCCTACTGAGTTTCTTACACTTCCCAAAATTTAAAAAAATTTACTACAAAATTAGAAGAATGTTTTTCCTCTTATCAAAGAACTTCAATCACAAGTATGAAGGAATAAAAGGAAAAAACGACTTAATTTTACCAAAGTCAGAGCTACTATGTTTGTTAATTATCGTCATT
This sequence comes from Homalodisca vitripennis, assembly GCF_021130785.1. Taxonomy (NCBI): domain Eukaryota; kingdom Metazoa; phylum Arthropoda; class Insecta; order Hemiptera; family Cicadellidae; genus Homalodisca; species Homalodisca vitripennis. Next base: position 40,274,935 of record NC_060212.1, read on the forward strand.
TAGAACTAATAAAATAAAACTAAAAATAGATGTAAAATACAGTATATCGTTTTTTATACTTTAATAAAAGAACATAGTCTGGGGTTAAGAATACAGCTCTCTAACAAAGAGGACTCGGGTTCGATTCCTGAGGAAGTCAATAAAAATCTGCAAAAGCTTTTATACCATTTAGCTTCAGATATTCGTTACCATAAATCAAAGTATTATTATACAAAACGCCCGTAATAAAACTACATGTTTCTTTCTTACAAATAATTAGTTTATTTTAGACTACAATATAGTGGATGGAAAGGTTGATTTAATGTGAAGTTTTAGTTTAGTTTCCAATTTAACTTTCTATTAGTGCAGCGTCTGAAATCTGATTCTGTCACAGTATTAAATCCTGAAAACTTGTGTAATGTTTGTCTGAAGAGATCCAAAAAGGTCGGTGATGATGAAGCTCAAAACGAACTCCATACATCGCTTGGGCATCAGAGACACTAAGACTACAAAATATAGTGTACTGACACTGTTTCATCAGGCCTCTGACGGCGAAACGGTGTCTGGAGTTCGTTTTGAGATTTCTGTCTCCGACTTTTTTTGTCTTCTCTGAGAAACATCATCCCAGATTCCAGGAGTCAAGCCTTTGACAGGATCAGATTTCAAACGGTGCTCTAATAGAAAGATAAGCTGAATCTAAACTGAATATTCACAATTATAGAAGCTTGATAAGCCACACGGCGTGACACAAAATTACTAGTGAACTAAAGTGGCATTCATCGTGAGTTCGTTGTGAGACCGTACCACTCGATAGTGTAATCTATCGGTCTGTAGTCTCTGTAAGGTACTAGAGGTAAAGAAATGCGTGCATTCTTAACTGTGTTAACGTTCATTAACAGCGTTAGATGTGTTTAGAGTGTTTACTTAAGTTTGAGTTGCCAATGGCGCAGTGTGGCGGGTACAACGGTTATCGCGAGATAACAAAGTCAAGCATAGTCAAGCGCGGGTGACACTTGGATGGATGGGTGACCTTTGATTGATACTGTCCTTGAAAACAGCTCGCCTGCCTAGCAGCAGGGTTGTGGTTGTGGTCACATTTAAGCCGTAGGTCTCCTAGTTGTTTTAGATGTAATCTTGGCGCTAGCTTCCGATGTAAAAAAATGCTACACTTTTCTCATAAATTCTATAAATATCAATCTAAATTATTGCCTACTTCAGACAGCAGTTTGCCTATTACTTATAATATAATATTTTACTTATTTCAAACTTTCCTTTCAATAATAGAAAAAAATTGTGTAGTAAGAAAAATCTCATTAATATTATCTCTGTGTTGTCGATCCAATTCCCATTTAGCACTTGGGAAAACTTTTTTTTTTCTGAAACACTCTTGACTAAAATGGTCTACTTGTTTACGAAACGTAGCTGTTAAATGTTTAGTCCGATCTAAGTTTTGAAGATAAATTTACTTGGAAACTTATAACTTTTTCATAACCTTTCACATTTTACAAATTTCTTTCGCACGATTTCTTATTAAAGTTAAAATGTTTCATCGTAAATCTCCCGACTTTTCCTTTAGATCTCAAGCATGTTCTCTCTTATTCCACTAATACTGGAGAAAGGGCAAGTATTATTTCCATAGTCCCTTAAAAGCTTAGGAATTCAGGTATCATATATAAAAGTGTTTCGAATGTGTCCTCTGTTATTATAAATGTGAATGCAGTTGAAAAACTATATCGATTTCAATAGTTATTGGACAGCTAAGTAAAATCTCGTTTATGATATGATTCAGAGACTATTTATCATTACTTTCAACGTTGTAGTATGCAGTCAATCTTCAATAATGTTACTCTAATAGGGCCTGAAATCAAGTCATTAGCTATCTGTCTGTATGCTAACCCTCGATAGAAAGCTCTTAAAGACTTGAAACTTTGTGCAAAGGTTCAACTGATCCTGTAAAAAAGTAATTTTTACGTTGAAACAATCATACATTGCTGCGAAATCGTAATTTAGTAGTATTTTTACAATTGAAAACAGTTTACCGACTTTTAATTGCTTCTAAAATTAATGTATGATTACACAACATCATTAGTAAAAATATGTATATTCTGGCATTCATTTGTATGAATTACATATGACGTGTCAATTACACCAAAAGTTAATATTACTTTGCCCATTCTTTGCCGCTCACTGACAGCTTCTTGATATTCTCCGAAGTGACTTCACTACTAAATTATAGCGTTACAGATGTAAATAAGTAACTAAATAAGTGTAAAGTATAATTAGTATATAATATTCCAAGATTGATTCAAAAACTTATTAGATAGTGTCCGGGCTTTTTTTGTCTAATATAATACAATATAAAAATTTAAGAAAATGAAGTTTCTGAAGTAAAGACAATACAGCTAGAACCAATATATTTTAAATATTTTAAATTTAACAAACAATCCTGCTTATTAATCAATAAATTATTTCCGATAAATGAATTAAAGCACGGTATCCAAGTATTTTGTAATTTAGTTTTTGATTAAATTAAGTTGTATTGTGAGCTCTAGGTTTTTCTAAGTATTATTGTTGGACATAATATTCATTGAGTCCGGTTTAAAATAGAAGATGTTAGTGATAGTGTGTGTTGACTATTGAAAATTTAGTATTATTAATAATATTCAACGTATAAAATTTTCTGCCTTATTTATAAGTATACATGACGAGAATAATATGGTAAGATGGTAATACAATATGATATGACAGTAATACGTAAACAATAACTGAACTAAGATAGATAACTGCAATACAAGTAAGGAATACGCCTCTGTCAATATAACTAATGGGTCACTGCCTCACAATTGTAACAGACTGCTGTGTCTTCTTTGTGGCCTGGATTAAAAAATGTGATTGCTGTTGGTAAATATACCGTTACCTTATCTAAATTGGAAATATATTAATTATAGCGGTAGTGGTTTGGGCCCTCATTATCGCAACGCCTAAGTTATAAGAGTTATTTATATTTACAATTATATTTTTAGTTTAAAGTGTAATGGACTGTGGAATGCATAAAACGTTAATAGGTTTTCGCATAATTGCATAGCTATATGTTACAAACAAGTATAAAACAAGGTTTCGAAGATCTACCCTCCTTCTTCAGGTGTACAAGTATTTGACTTTAGAAAAATAAAAAAATGTGGCGAAGTGTTAAAACGACAGAATATGATCGAAATCATGTTATTCTTTTTGAACTATATTTGTATTTCTTCCCATATATCAGTTAAGAGGATCTAAACGTTTAATATGAGAACAAATTTCCTTACCTTAGAACATATTATACCGTCGATAAGTTTTAGAAACTTAATTTAAACACGTACAGAGTATCTAGTATCTATATGATAAGCGATAAAAAATAGGTCTACTATGCCTGAGTAAAATAATAACAGTTCAATTGCAATTCAACCAAACCACTATCACAAATAAAACCCAAACTCCTAACAAACTCCTGAAGATAAAACATGTAAACGAAGTTTACTGGTACTTGTAACCAGAAATCAACTGAACAGATTAACCGGAAGCGAGGCAGAAAGCGCGTCTGGCAAATGCAGGGCAAACAGCAGAAATAGTAAGAGGTAGGGTTTCGGTAAATTGCAGTTCATAGACTTATATCCACTTTATTAATGTTACTTCATACATTTTGTGGCTCAAAGATGTTTCTTGATGATTTATAACTGTGCCATTTTAAGGAACTTCATTGCAAAATAATAATGTGTTTGGTAGTTTCATGTTATCATTTTTAAACACGTTGGAAACAATATTTATTTTAGAACCCTGATTTTTAATGTGTAATTTATTGCTTTGAAACAACAAAATACTCACCATCTCTTATTACAATAAGTATTTTAATATGTAAAATTTCTAAAATTGCACTTTTAGTTTTGGTATTTGATTTTTTTGTAGGTAAAAAGTTAATGTACATAATAAAAATGGGTACATTGAAAGTAATTTCGTGGAATATAATTTGTGTCTGCTACATATGTAATATTTCCTCTGTTATACATTGAGGACACTTTATCATACTGTTCCTATATTAACTATATTTATATTTATGATTTTACTCATTACTTGTTACTTATTATCGTTTAAGTTGTAAATATAAACTAGTAAAAGTTATTAATATAATTCTTAGTTTAATCTTATATATCTTTCATTTAATTTGCAATTAATTTCTGAAAATTATTGAATTATGAATTTTTATTCATTTACATGTAAATACAATCCATACACAATAGTCATTCTATATGTATTGTAGGCTGACATAATTTCAATACTCACCTACATTAGACAAAGGCAAATTAGGGAAATATTGAATTAGAGGAAAATATGAATGATTAGCCATATGACATGATAGATGCTACGATTAATTTATAATAAATACTGTAAGCAATGCATTCCTTAATATAATTTATGTCCTTAAAACTCAGTTTTACTTAATTCTTTAATTTTAAATTGTAAATTGTAAACGTTAAACGTGTATTAATGCATACTAAAATTATGATATACATTACTAAAATCTATTGATATTATCTTTGGATGTTTTTGCTGGTGTTTTTAAACTAATTTTTATATTTGAAATTGTTGTTTGGTTGGGTTAGGTTATTTAGGTTATGTGGTATTAGGTTTTGCATTACTTTTGTTCTATTTGGCACCACGCTTCTTGCATTGTAATAAATTTTATCTTTTTATCATCCCACACAGAAAGCGGTTACCAAATACCCCTACAGAAACTCTAAGGCTAGCCAAGCCTACTTTAGTTTTTTCTTCTCCAGAAAGTCGGATGAGTATTGAAAAAAGGCTGTGACACATTGGCCTTCCATCGCCGGAATCTGTTGTTGTGCGGGTACCAGCAAGGTTTAATTTAATTTTTTTTTTTATGCGTGCTGAAAATAAAGAACGCATGAAATGTTTAAAGGATTTCTTTAGAAATATCATTTTAATTTATTGCTTTCCACATTTTTAAACTAAAACAGTCCAAATCGCATTTCAAATATTATATTGACCTCCTCTGGAATCGAACCCATCACTTCTTGGTAACAGAGATGCAGCTTCATCCTTTCGCTACAGTTTTAAGTAAATCGATCTATTTATATTATTTTAAATTTAATAAGAAATAATCACAAAAGCATATCAGTATTATGTAAGAAGGGCGTAGGATAATTCATTGGTTATCTACAACTCTTTAGAAAACAAATTATTTGACCTGTCAATTCAACAAAACCTAGTTCTAATTTAATAGTATAATATTTTATCTTTTTATAGCCTTGAAAAATAATTACAACAAACACAATGGTAATGTATTGCAGCTAAAGGTTCTGCTGTATACTAATTATTATACTAACTAAAACCATAAATACACATTAGCGTCTTAAGTATAATTATAGCGTCATAGTTATATAATTATAATACTTTATTTTCCACCATTTACAAACAAATACAAAACAATTTAAAAAAATAAAATAAAATGAGTCCTTTAGTAATATATAAAATATTCCAGCCGATGAGCTGCTCTCCATGACGTCTGCATCTGACTAAAACGTCCAGAGGCATACTGTATAATGAAAAACAGTACATATACATACACACGTACATACAATATACATAAATATACAATACAATAGACACATTTTTAATTCACTAATATATATTCACAATAAATCTGATATGTTAATTGTAAGTTTGGCTAATACCAATTACAAGGAAAAATAACAAAATGAAAATAATAATTGTAAAATAAAATTACTTCAGAATTCACTGTACTATTTGAAAAATTAAAAATTGAATATTAAGATCAAAACATTTGTTAAATCACCAATATTATGATTAAATTTGCCAAAATATCAATGTATAGTTTAATTTCCCAACAGCAATCACATTCTCAGAATGAGGTCACAGAGTTGAGGCAGCAGTCTGTTACAGTTGTGTCGCAGTGGACCATAAGTTATATTGACAGAGACAAATTACTTTCTTAGATTAAGGTTATGAAAACTACCAAAGTTCAGTTCATGTTCGGAATTTAGTTACGATAATACAATTTTTAAATTAAATCAATTGAATAAAATGTAATCAATATTTGTTTTAGGAATGAAAAACTTACACATAGCTTTCTTTTAAGATGAACAAACTTAAACGATGGTACATAACATGAGTAACTTTTATTTCGCTGGTAAACCAAATAAATCATAGCTATGTATCTAATATATGCTACAAACAGGTTTTACTCCATCACAAATGAAAGAGTGATACTGAATAATAATAAATCAATCATTCAATCAATCACTCATTCAATACTGAATCAATGTTACTGAATAGGTAAGGGCAACTGTTTGGCCTGATTTATAATCTAAATAATTCTACGGGATGTCTAAGCTAAACATTCTAAACACTTTTGGTTAAAGAAAAAACTCATACTATCACAAGGTAATGATAAATTTGTAGTAGAAACGTGTTATTGATAATAGACTAGTCCGCACCTAAATAGTCCGATGGTTGCTGTTCCGTTTGAATCCCCCTCTATCCCACGCACGTGACACTGTTGCCAGTTTTACATGTACAAAAGATTACATCCTTCTCAACACCAGGAAGGAGCTGATAGGCAGCAGCGATGTGGCAACGCCGCCTCAAATGTCCTCGGACTAGTTTATTTCGCGCTGTTACTAAAAACTGGACATCATAACAATTAGATTGTTCTATTTAGAAACGTTACTTTAATATGACACAAAGTGTACAATTGGGTCATGTTATGTGATTGATGTATATCTTACAACAATAACAATAACACAGCTGCCATGTTGGTAGGAGGTAATTCATCGTAGAATGTCGTTCGTGTTCCCTTATTTATCAGCTTATAAAAGTAATAACTTTCAGAAACATACGTTCACTGAAATTCAAAATATATTTTTATAGGATATATTTTTGCACTACATTTGATTCCAATTGATAATCAATTATTGCCTCTATTATTTTAAAATGATTTTTATCACTTCTATGTTGTTAAATGGTATTGCCTTAACTATAGTATAGTTAATTGTTTTTTTTATTATTCATTTATTAATCTTAATCTGTTTCGCTCAACTAGACCAACGTTATCAAACGCTGTCAAATTACAATATGTCCCCTTTTTATATTATTTATTAAGGTTTAATTAATTATGCTATACATAACACCCCTCAAAAATTTGTTACAAACGACCTACATTAAATAATGATTTCTTAAATTTATAAATGTAACATCATTTTTAAGGATTTTACTTATAGGTTTAGATTATGAACAAGTTTTTAAAGGATCTCTCATATTAAGCTTATTCGTATTTTCATAAATACAAACAATGTAAGTGTTCCAGTACAAAATATAAAGTAAATTAAGTTAAAATTGAAACTGTCTCTCAAAATTGTGTGATTAAATATAATGTTTACCATAAAGTCATGAACAATTACCTTCTAAAAATCACCAACGATCATGGCCACAGTTTCTATTATAGATGTAATAGATGATAACCACATTATCAAGCTTCACAGTATTTCAAGGTTTTCAAAGGTATTCAAATTGCTGCCACGATTGTAAAAATCAATACGAAGATCGTTAACTAGGAACCTTCGTTACAAACCTTTAATTGATCGGATAGATTGCTTTGTAAGTTAACAGAGCATCCACCTCTACCTTTCTCTATTTGATACTATTTTTTATACTTACACAATCGCTGTAGAACAATAAAAGGTTGCAGTATTTCATGAAACTTCTTATCTAATGAGAACTAATGCAATTATAATGGTAAGTGGCTACCTTCAGTTAAAACCTTTCAAACCGTAAACCCTCTGAGCTTCAAGCTTTCTTCATTTTATATACAGAGTTGGAAAGCTAGAGCCGCCCATAGAGAAATTCATTAGTGCTTATTTCGGTCAAGTAATACAGAAATTCGTTGGCGGTCATTTCTGTGAAGTAATTAATTTTTTTCCGGAGGAGTGTGTAAAAGTATTACTGCACGCAGCCCAACCGTAACCAAGCAAACAAGTGTGGGGCTCTCTAAAAGGTTTTTCTCAAGGCACACCCACAAAATACAACCACTCCTCTTCTTGGATTTGCCTTGAAATGGTGTTCCCAATACTTTTGGCTAGGCTTTGAGCTTGAGCCTTATTCAAGCTCTTGTCTGGTTTATTTTTTCCATAGATTATTTGTCCACTATTTAGAGCCACCTCTTTATGTCCTTACAATGCAACCCTCGTATTTGGCGACCATATATCAGCATTGCTGTCGGAGCGTAATTCCAATGATAGTCTGCGGTCGCAGATCTTCTTCCTGCAACTGTTGTCATCAGCTCCCTCCTGTCCTCTTTCTATCGTCTGCAAACTTTCATTGCACTAATCGCCAATCGTAGAATGTGAACTGCAAGTGTTAGTTTTATTTGATGGGATACTAAGATCGAGACATGTATGTCTTAGAAACACAATTTCCTGTTGCAGATGACATGGAGTGTAAGATGCTGCACATTCAGTCCAAACTTTGATTACATGACTCGCCAAGTCGTAGCATTTTACCCATAAAAGTTAGTTAGTTTCATTTGAAGAGATTCCAATGCTTGAGAAATGTAACTCATTGAAACACAATTTCCGGTTGAAGATGTAGTAGAGTGTAGTATGCAACATATCCAGTCTAAATTCTGCATAACTCGCGAAGTAGTAGAATGTGAACAAGAGTTATTTTTTACGGGATTCTATGTTCTAGACATGTAAGCGCGTTATTTATATTGAGTTGATCCTAGTCTTTAAATAATGATTTTATTTATTTACCTAGTAAAAATGAGAAGAATTTCTATCTCTTGGGCAAAAATAATCAGTAAAGGTATAAATATTCATTTAAATTATTTTCATGTACTGAGTAAGATTTATGACTTTTCAGATAAACATTCTTTTCTACATGGATGAAACGTGTTTTGTGTAAAAAGTGATGAATTTAATATTCCTAGGTTGTTTAAGAAGGAATTTGGCTAAGAGATCACGGTAACTAATGCAATAAAAAGTGCAGAGGCAAGTGTGAGTTTCTCTAACCTAGGAGTGACAGGTTATATTGCCAGGATGGTAATTAAATATTTGGAAATGGGTTTGGATAGATTTATCTTACTGCAGTGCATTCAATTTAAATGCTACTTGCATAGAAACAACCCTCCATGACTTTAGTAAGCGGAGCAGCCCTGGTTTGGCAAACTATCTTCTACCACAGGTATCACCTTTCTGCAAGTAAAGTGGAAATTTAAATATGCACTAGATCAAGGATTGTGAAAAATGGGATACTAAATCCTTGGCACCGTCGTGCAGGTTGATGTATAACGTACTTCAGAAATATTACATCATTTACCTGGTGACAGCGTAATACTCGGGCCACCCGCCTCATTTTAAGGTAATGATTCATAAAATACCGATTTTTCCTGAAGTTACCTTAGGTTTTAGTAAGAGAATATTAATAAATCATATGCCACTATAACGATGTTGTTATAGACTAGCTCCAGCGATTTTACACGTTACTTTTTTATTAAAATCCACTAAATATCATTTCATACACTTATAGAATTTAAACAGTTCCATCAATTCCAGCTAAAAAAGTTGTATTGATTTTCAAAGTTATGGAGTGAGTGAGTTGTTGTGTGAGTGAGTGATGAGTGATTGAGAGAGTGAGTTTAAACTATCAGTTTTCACATAAATTCATATTATATTTAACTTGTTGCTACTATATTGTTTATAATAGTTATCTTTTTATTTTTTGCGAATTTACAAATTTTAAATAGTTGTTAAAACTTTTGTTGTTTTTTGTTAGATATTTATTATTGATGTCAGTCATAGGTTTATTACTGTTATTTATTTTAAGTTCAGTTTTTATGTTGTATTCAATAGTTTAACTAATTGATATAACGATATATTAGTATATTTATTTATAATGATCTTTGGTTTTATCTTCTTTGTAGTGGTTCTTTTGTTTACTATGTTTCAGCCTTTGAATTTCTATTTTTATTATTGTTTTACCATGCCACACACTTACAAACTGTTATATAACCAAATTTTTTATAGACTAGTTTGTTATTATAGTTTTTTATTTAAGAATAATTAGAATCTATTACTAATTCATTTATTGTAGACCAATATGTATTAGCATTTTTGAATGGATTTTATTAAGTTGCATTATATTATTACTCATAATTATTATTGAATAGTATCACTGTAATATTGTTATATAATGTTACTTTTTAACGCTAATGACTTTTTTTACATTTGTATTGTCTTTTCATAAGTTGCTATAGTAAACTTGCGGTTGCCGTTGGAAGAATAAATAAATGAATTCCCTAATATTTTACTATTACAATATTTAATGTATTCGCCCGCATATACTGGTAACCCCAATGCCTACAGGGTACCATGCGGGGTTTTAAACAGTTTATTATATTAAAGATATTTTTCTTCATGTCTTGTTTCGTCATGAATATAATGATAATGAAATATAATGATTTAATAATTATTTAATAATGACACATAGGAAACGTCTTATTTTCTACGTAACTCATTTGTAACATATTAACGTTTGTCTTTAGTTCCAGTTTATCATTTTATTTTAACTGCTTTATCATTTGTGTTATGTACATTTTATATACATGTTTTCTGGTTATATTACCTTATGAGACCCTTCGCAAACGTTACTTTGAGTGAAATATTCTTCTTGCTCATTTTAAGGTAGCCTTGTGTTATTTACAAGTAATATAAAAAAAGTCTCGTTAATTATCTCAATCTAACACTTTCAACGCTTTGAAAAAATATTTTTAATTTTTCACTAGAGAAGCAATTAACATTGGATCTAAAACGACCCGGCGCATTCAAAAAATAAACCTGTAAGAAACGGATCCTGGGTCTCCAATTTAAGATATCTCCTAGCTGAAGCCAATCTCTCCTAGACTTTTAGAAAGTAGTTGTATACTCTACAAGTAAATTTTATTCCAAATTAGAGCATTTAGCACAAATACTTTTACTTTTTTGCCATCAAACTTAGATTTGTACATTCTCAAACACTCTGTTCTTGATTGTGTCTGATGAAATCTGTAATTTGTTTACGTACATTATATCGTTAGTATATTTTGTTACGTGGCCAAATGTATTTCTTCTACTTTTAATATTTGATATATTCATTAAACGACATATATTTCAGGGTTTCTTACCAAAATGAGTTCTAAAACAGTTAAGAACCGAATACTAAAGGCGGTAATTATTCTTAGGAGTTCGACGCATAATTCTTTTTACGTTTAATCGAAACAAAATAATTCGTTACAGAGGAATAAGTTAAAGGCGATATCTTTATAAGCTATTTAAAACGGGACTCAGTACGTCATATTCGCCAGGTTAAAAGAATAATTGCACCGTTTTCTTCAACTTGGTTTAATAAATATGGATTCCCATATAATGTATTTTAATATTCCACAGTGTTCAGAGTAAATATGCAAATCAATTCTCTTTTCCAAGGCATAGAAATCTTACAAGTCGAATTTTACAGTTTTAATAATTTTTTTTCTTAATTTTATATATTTTCTAACCCTGTGAATCTTTTCCATTATTGTACTCCCACTAGAATTCAATCATCATTTCATGTTCTTACTATTGTATATACTATGTATTTATGAATCTATGTACTATTTATGTTATTGTATGTAGATTCGAATATTCCAATGTTGGATATAAACTTTTAACTTCAATATGGTGTATTGATGCGGTCTTAAAAAACCCTACTCAACGATGATGTTTGCAGAAACGTTTTAATATAAGTTACTTGCCTAAATATTTACCAATGTTATCAAGTGTAGACGTTCTAAAAAGAAAAATTTGAATCCCATTGTCGTGAATCGTAATGGTTTAGATTGATAGACTAAAAGAAGAAATTCTGTTATGAATGCAATTTCATCAACCAATAAACAAAATACAAAAATGTCAATTTACTGTTTTATTTTTGTCTACAATTTCCACTTTAATAATGATTCATTATTACTCTAAGAGTCGAAATCCAGTTAGCCATAAGCATAAAACTTGTTTCAATACAGAACTTTGTGATATGAGAGAAATCGATTGTCAGCCACGGTAGTTTTGGTGAATCTCGAAATGGGGATAAATAAGGGTTAAAAATAAGAAATACTCCTCCTTTTACCTTATAATTTTCCTAGCATAGTCTACTAATCCAAATTATTTTTGGACACATATGTAATATACATAACGTAGCTATTGTGGGAAGGGTTAATGCAATGTGAATGTTAACTTGGGCTCCAGTTCATTTTCTATTACTGCAGCATCTTAACACTGCGACCCAAAAATAGTCGGCGACGAGAGAGCTCAAATTAAACTCTTTACAACGTTTCTTCATCACAGATATCTATACTACAAAATATAGCGTAATCTGGGGGAAGAGCTATTCTCATTGTCTCATCAGGTGCACAGTTAAGCGCACTACGATGTTTTAGATGCGACCTCTAAGCACGGTGGAGTAACACAGTTTTCTAAACACAACTTAGCTTTGGTGGAAAGGGTGATATATAAAACCTAAATGATTGTGTAGATTTTCTGGCCACATAGACCTACAAACTTAGCGATGCAGTGCTGAAGTACAGGAAACTACATTAATTAGTGTAGAATGCATTACGCTTACTCGACAGTACGTTTTGTTTACTGAAGTCACTCAAAGACCGTGTAACAATATCTCGTGTCAACTGAGAGACGAGGACTTGTAAACAAAAGCTGTTCAACATCACTGTTTTCTAGGAGAGGCAATAGGTTGTCATGGTGATTACACCATTGCCCTGGTGATGTTTATTTGGTAAAGAATAATAGTATCATAGTATACTACATATTCTAAACAAAGAGAATGTATTTTACTACTGTAGACTAATTCTTTTAGCTGACACTTTGATGGGATTAGAATGTTTATATATAAGAATATATTTTTGTAATATTTATAACAAGTTTTCGGTTTAACAAATACTATACATCACGCAAAATTAATACTTGGACAGACTATGCCGGATTTCTTTCTTTGTGGCTGAGACAGGCCAATTTTTCTAACGTGAATAACTAACACTTGTACGGAAGTTAAATTCCGCTACGTATAAAATCTGAGGTATTCATTAAAGATTGCTTAATCGTGACATCCTATTTCATAATTTATTATAATGGGTATTATGCCTAGAGACTTAAATATTGTTTACAAACCATCTCATTCTGATCGCGGATCAAATAGGTATTTTAAGAGACCGTTGATGCCTTTATGAGGATTTATCGTATTGACCATCACAGAGTAGTGTATTTGGATATTTCTGCTGAAGGTTAGCCTAACAACCCCTACATGAGGAAGCCGCAATGCCTAAGCAATGGATACCACCTATGCCTTAGCCTTGATAATGCCGTTGTTGGTAACAAATGTATTGAACTCTTTATTTGACGTTTTGATTCAGTTTTGACATAAAGCCATTTCAAAGTTAAAGCTGTTCATTTCGTAACAATGATAGTATTTTAATGGATGGTATGTTGCGCTGTATAACTCCTGTACAACAATAAACACCCGTTAAGAAAAACTAATGACAAGTCCCATTCTACGAGACTTAACCAAGCCCTTCTTCTAAACTTCGTCCCACATCTTAAAGGATTTCCCTGGTGGTGCATGGGATTCAGCTACTGTTTAAGCTGTTTCAAAGAAACTGTTCTTGACGAATAATTTACCTTAAAATTTTGCATCCGTAAGATTTTTGGAAATAAACCCTATATAGAAAAATGTGTCTTAGTTTTTATTACAGAAATAACACCAGAATATCTCAATTAACATTTTTTATATATAGTTCAGAAGAAACATACATTTATATGTTTACCAATTAATTATCAATAGATTACTTTAACCATATCGAATAAACATCCATAAATACTTTTTAACTTCCGAATTCTGTGCAAAAACTTCAACTCAGTAGAATAAATTGGCGAGCTGCTGAGGCAGTCACCTGAAGGGAAGTGAATTCTCAGCACAATTTGCGCTACATTTGCAGCTAAACTGTTTAGTCAGCGTCAATCACCACCATCGTGGATCAGCGGTTCTCGTCAATTCTTTCGTCCCAATCGGTATCATAAGTTAAACCGCTAAAACTCAGTGAAAACTTTCATTACTTACCAAATTATTGATTGATTAATGATACTTTAAAGGAAATTAAGTACGTGCCTAAAGATTTAAATGCCTATTTTTCATATATATAGACATATAGACATTTCCTTTGTATGGACATAAAAACGATGATATTTTAAAACATTACCTGAAATAACCCAGTGTAGCTGTATTCTCTCAGTAGTATGTTGATTTCTCAAACACACACACACACACACACACACACACACACACACACACACACACACACACACACACACACACACGCACACGGAGAGAGAGAGTGAGAAAGAGAGAGTGTTTGTGAGTGTGTGTCATCCCGGCAAAGGTCGGGTTTCGTGAAACTATCAAAAGATATTCAGTGATATTAACGTGAAAAAAATAACTAATCATCATTTTAAAAGAGTTTAAACGTATTTTGCTATAAACAATCAACTCTTGCATGGAGATTGAATCGCTTTATCGACCTCGCCAATGAATCACGTGGTTCATTATAATGCTGTAATAGATAGAGATATTATTATGGTACGCTTTCAGTGACTATGGACAGTCCAAACTGTAGGTTTAATTGGATTAAGTTTATAGAATAAGCTTTAATTCTCTGTCTACAGTTTATCATTGACTATGGATGGTTTTTTAGGGGATTTACAACCAAGATGATGGTATTAAAATTGCTGGATTTTTTTTTTAATTCTCATTGCATTTTCCTACTCATACTGATTTTGAAATTATATTAACCAAAAAAATATTGAAATATTATTTAAATAAAAACTCTCTATCCTTCCTAAATCTAATTGTGTATTTAAAGAAATAACATTTGTACTACAGATTTTACTAATTGTTTTTCTCTGCCAACGTGTACGTGTTTGATTGATTATTAAATTACTATTGTATTTTGAAAACATACGAAATAAATTTTGTACCAAATCGAATGACACACTAGGAAAGTTACGATAGTTTAAATTCCTTAATGTATATTTAGTGTTGGAGCAAGACTAAAACCTCGAATAGTCCATGTGGGCCTTCCTTGATTGGTTATTATTATTAACACACTGTACTGTTGAGTCTAGTATTGCTTTTATTTCTGAAATTTATTGCAATAATTGATACATTTTTTTATGGTAATTAATGCACTATTATAGTACTAAAACAGGAATCATTTGTCTTAAAGTTTTGTATACCAAACAGTTAATTATTGTATGTATTTTTAATTATTTTTTATTCATTTTTCAAGTTCTTACTATGACTATTTAATAAATTATCGACATTTATTGATCGAGTTTTAGAGGTAGTTAAAAATTCGTAACAATCACTGGACACACAAAATTTTTGAATTTTGTCTGTTAATATACATTTTAATATATAAAATTTTTGTGATTCAATGTTTATTGAAATTAAATTCGGCTATTGCCATTTATACAAATGTAATTAATGTAAATAAAAGTTGTTTCACAATTATTTTGGTCTTCAGATCATATGTTAGTTTGGTTATTTAAACACATATGTGACAGATTTGGCCAAATACAAAATAATTGAATCGTAAAAAGTAAGGGATCTGTGGTGTAATGGTAGCACATTCACCCGGTAAGTGAGAGATCCGGGTTCGAGTCCCGGCAGAGAAAGTCTTTTTGTGAATTAATGTTACTGATTTAGAAATTAGAATTTGTAAATCAAATTAGAAATTAATAGATTAATGCTCAACTTTCGAACAACCAACTTTTCAAAACCTTAAAATTATTTATATAACAATTATTTTAATAACATTCAGACTATAACTTTAAAATATTTTTGTAACATCAAGTTTTATCATGGTTCTCATGATAGACTCTCTTCACTTGCATTATTTTCTTACTTATCACCTCTCTCTTATCACTTATTGGCTGAGCGTTACTCTAATCACTCCAGAGACTAAGAAAAATTATTTCAGTTTTTCTGTATGCATGAAATCTCTATAATGAGACTTGTTACATCTGATGTGGCGAACTGCTATACGTCGTTTTAAAACCTTATATTTATTTTGACTCATTGAAATCATGAAAGGAATATTCACTCGTTAGTTTACTATTTGTATCTCAATGGTGTTCTTTAATTAAATATGAGATTAACACTAAGAAAAGGCTAAAATTAAAATTTATTTATGAAGTATTCACAATACTAATTTCTAGTTAATAATTCATAAGACTGTTTTAAAGTATGTAAGAAAGTTCGAATTTTTAGTACTAAACCGAACTAAGAGGGGAGCCCCCCTCCGCCATACTTACGGAGTATCAAATGATTTGTATACAGTTATGAAATCCGAAGATGGAAGAGAATTCATAACTTGCTGCCACGTCCCAATGGCATTTGCGGATTGTACTCTTATATTAAATTACTTAACGTGGTTAAATATTAAACTTACATATCAGTGCCATTAAACGATAAATCCGAGACATAAACGTACATTCAAGTACGACTGACATATTCATCACCTCACCTTTGCACTGATCCTTATACAATTTTTGCGGCAAGAGATTTTCCGGCAGCAGCAGTATTTGAAGAAAGATGATTAAATCTTATATCAGACTTTGAGTGATGCTCGGCCTCAGAAAAATATCTGCCCCTAATTTCTTTCCCAAGAAAGGACATTAGTGGATTAATGGCCGCCTTTTCCGAACAAGGTATTGATGTCAGTTTCTTCCGAGTTTTTTCATAAACGTGTTAGGCTGTTGATGTTTTCACACACTTCTTTAATGCAATTATCAAGAACACATGAACTGGAAAATTACGCAATTACAAGCCAACGCCACACAGTTAACAATTGTATTTTATATATCATTTACTAAAGTTATATGTGTAAATATAGTTTGTAATATTATAAATAAATGTTAACAGAAGTATACGACACACATAATACATAAGTGCCATATGTATATTACAAATATTTCAATTGTTGCTTTTCCATAACGTTACTATTTTAATAAGCATAAGTTTATATCGGTAATTATTTCGTGTTTATTGAGATATATTTTGAACAAATCCTTTCAGTCTTGCACTATTTTACAGCCATAGTCTGATCTGGAATGTAGTGGATCTGAAAAACTTTCAACCTTATATTTAGTGCAGATAATATAGGCCTATGGTCAGACGTTATCCACTGACGGACTTTTTCATGTACTGAAATATGTTTGTGTTCTATAATAGTAAGTTGTCAGGAGATTTAATTCGAACACAAAAATTTCAGTTCGTAATTTTTCAAAAGAGGTATACAGTGTTATACCTGTAAATAAACCTGTAACAGAGGTTTAAAACATATCTTTGACAGTAATATTATAAAAGTCAAGAGTCAGTGCGTACTATATAGGGTGTTTTTTTATCAAAATAGATAGAGGGACTATTCCTAAGTAATTATGAAGGCGTGCTAATTATAGTTGGTGTCGAATATAGGGTGGGGGGGGTATCAAAAGGATTAAACATGGTGTGCGATAATTTTTTCTCTTAATATTTTGCTCTAGTTTCCATATGAGTTTCATACACCGATGATCAATACATGTAAAAAATATCTATAACATGAATGTATAAAGCATCGATGTAGACGCCTTTTTTAGTCAGCTGACGCTTATTTATTATTATTAATTATTATTTACGGGCGTGACAGTAGTTTTTTATTATATCAAGCTAAGATTAATATATGAGAAAAATATGACAACTACACAGTCTACTGTTGCAAACTCCACCAAATTTAACACGGCTGACAATCGACTTTTTCTTACAGGAAATCTCTTTATGGATTCCAAGAAAAGGCAGGATGTGTATTATACAATACAACTTGGCTCTCGGCCTGGTCTCTAAGTGGCGACCTCTCAGTTGTACTGAAGAGAGCACTGCTCGTTGTTAAAAACGGCAGTAGGATCATGTAATTTATTTCCAATAACTTTTTAGCTATAAATATTATACACAGTAATTATTTACGAATATATAATAAAATGTGTCTATTGTGGCATTTGTTTGTAATTTATTTTTGTAACCTTTAGCTTCAGCATTATTACTGAAATAAAAGTGGATTTGTAGGTCTAATCCATTATTGTTGGTAATGTATATTGATTCCTTAGGAAATGTATATATGTCAAAAATACGGCTAACTCAAAAAAGCTGGCAAGAAAAACTTTTGGAATATGGCTTTGGCCATCAATTCCTGTTTTTGTTCTGTGTCATTAAGGATCATTACCTTCGCGTTAAAACAAACTCGGCCACCAACTGGACATTAACTATGTTTGCTCACAATGGATGTTTAGGTCTATTATCCATTATTTTTGATAATGTATATTGATTCCTTGAAAATGTATCAATATGTAAAAAATCATGCACTACTATAATTAATATATTTTAGAAACCATTGGGTGTAAAATATTGTTTTGTTTTGATAATCATTATATTATAATAGTCATAAGCATATTGTCATATTACAATAAAATAAAAGATTGTGATATTTTTGAAGTACAAATTGTATATGTTCATGTACATAGAGTAATTTGTCAATAGCCCCCGCCAGTTACAATATTGTTAGATTATCCAAAATCAAAATACTTTAATACTAACTTTAATTTGAAAATGGGTTATGTGCTATACACACATACTTACTTACATAACCATAATCAATCCTTTTTTATTTTTCATCGCAATTTAAACTTAAACTAAAAACAACTGATCTGGCACAAAGCACGCTGATAACGATGAAGTTAAGATAAAACAGGCATCTACCACCTTGCCTTGCCGCCCAGTTCCACTACAAATTGTGAGGGTTTACCCGCTAATTTAAGTCAGCACAAAGCCTGTCTGGTTTACTGCCTTCATCGAATTACTACAGTAAAACGAAGAACAACAACGTTCAATTTCCTGCGGTTTTTATTTCCTCCCAAGTTTCCTTTACGAGTACTTAGTGGACAGAAGTATGGCTTTCTGCAAGTGACAATAAATTGTGTTATTATATTCAACAAGTGACCCCTGATAGAAGTCTTATTTCAAAAAATTTACTAAACGTTGTACAAGAGATATGTGTTATGTTAAGGTATGGTGGAATACTTCAATTTTAGGTTGAAGCAATTGATTTATGGATTTGTAAAATAGTTCAAAAGAACTAAAAATAAGAATACGACAGATTTATATATTTTTTGAATAGCGTCCCAGAATACAGTAAAAGTATAAATAGAATTAATTCTACTTGAATTTACAGACATTTAAGGAAATGTAATTTTATTTTGGCCTAAGTATAAACTTCTAAAAGGGTGTTTTTATCTAAAATTAAGGAAATATTTTCAAAGGATATGTCTTGGAATACTATTATTTTTTGGTTGCCTAGTCGACTTTTGTTTCTGAAAAATGGTTCTTTATTTTATACATATATGAAAGCCTTTTAGGCAACCTTCCTAAATTCAGTAAAAATAAAAACAGATTGAGTAAATTTGTAGTAGGAAATTTAGTAAATTTTTTAAAAAGGACCAAATAGAAATGGCTGGAAATTAAAGTTTGAAAATATTACCGAATTTACAAGAGAGGGATATGTTAGTTCATTTATTAGTTTTATAGATCTAATTTTATAAAACTACATGTTACTAAATAGATTTTTCACAAATCAAATATTCAACTTAAAAACAACAGCATAACCTTTGTACTTGCTGTAATCAATTTCGTTTCCATCTTTAGCCGTTGTTATTTAGCTCTGACTAAAGATTTGACTACATTTCCTACATTCAAATACCTGAAAATTTTGGTAATTTTTGTCTTATCAACTAAAATGGAACGATAAGTTCTGATCTTGAGAACGGCTAAACCAATTCAGGTAATTCATTTTGTAAACTATTCTTTTCGTTACGAGAAATATATATATATATATATAAGTATAGAACAATTTGGAAAATATTATTAAATTACTCTGTACATAGGAAAAAAACCTTTAATATTTATGTTTTATGATCAAAATTTAACTAACACGTAACAACGGTTGACACTTTCAGTTTAATAGCGAAAGAGGCTTAACATTTCGTTTACATATACGTTTTAGAACAACGCTTGATCAGTGAAAAATGCAAAAAGCAATTCGCCAAAGTCTATATTATGTTATATTTAGTCCAGGTTGTGCTAGTGACAAATTAAAAACATCTATTCCATTGTAAATACTATTTAAATACTGTAATAAAAAACTATAATAAGAAAACTGTGGATGTTTGTTACTCACAACTGATAGACTTCCTTGGCATTGTGAATTGGAAGTTTTGGAGTGAAGGATTATAGAGAAATAAACACATTAATGCTTCAACGATCCATTCTTTTCCAGACTGTAGTATCAGAGAAAATAAGCTTTACATAACGCAAAACTTTATAAACGATTACTTTGAAATGTGGCATAAAATTTGTACGAAATCTATGTATTTTTATTTTCTGAATCGAGGCAACAAGGCAAACTCATCTGTGGCGTTTGATATAAAAATAATTAGAACAAGAAATGTTTCTACACGTGTATTAAATTAAACAATAGTAAGGTTTCACTCTGATCTGATTACTCTTAGCCATGAACACTAAAATATATATATTGTACTCTCAGGTGGAATTATTAAACATAAAACACTTATACTTTTCATAGTAATTTAGGTGAAAAAGTGTTATTACTAATTAGTTTTATTTATAATCGTCTATTCGTCACACCTCAAAAACCTTTAATAGTGTTCAATCTACCTATGAAATCTAATCTAATCTTCTAGCTCTTAAAGAACAAGAAAAAGAGGAGATAGAAAAGTAATAGAGATAAGGTAAAAAACCATTTTAGGCGAATTCAAATTTTGTCCCAAATATTTGAACTGTATTATATTTATCTTTTACAAGTATGAATCGGTTACATGTGTTAAAGTTTAACATGTTAAAATCACATATTATTGTACTCAGCTTGGTTAAAAATATATTTATTCCACTATCTTTTCTTTGCCATCATGATTACTTATGAAAAAATTCTAAAAATAGATTTTAAGGCTTAGCTAACATCCCAGACAGTAGCATCATTGGACTCGTGTTCCCTATAAATAAATAAGTCTACAGGTCAGTATGTTTTCGATACGTCATGCGGAAAGACATTCAGCTATACAGCGAGAAATGAAATGTTTTATATTTCCACATGCTCCACATGCTCCAAACAATATAAAAATATTCACAACTATATCACATTTATTATTATTAACTCCAGCCGACATATACTTTGTGTTGTCCACAGTTCAGTATTTACGGCATGGTTCCGTTACATATTGTCAGCTCAGCTGTTATAATTTACGGCTGACAATGCCGTGATGTAACTACGGTATCAGTCTGTGCCCCTGCGGTTTTACTAAATTGTCATTCAGAATTTTGTTACAAACTTTAACTGAAGCCCACATATGCTTTGTGTTGTCCACATATCAGTATTTACGGCATGTTTCCGTTACATATTGTCAGCTCAGCTGTTATAATAATTTACGTCTGACACTGCCGGGCTGTAACTACGGTATCAGTCTGTGTCCCTGCGGTTTTACAACATTGTCATTCAGTATTTTGTTACAAACGTTAACTGAAGCCCACATATGCTTTGTGTTGTCCACATATCAGTATTTACGGCATGTTTCCGTTACATATTGTCAGCTCAGCTGTTATAATAAAATTTACGTCTTACACTGCCGTGATGTAACTACGGTATCAGTCTGTGCCCCTGCGGTTTTACTACATTGTCATCCAGCATTTGGTTACAAACGTTAACTGAAGCCTACATATAGCCTATTTTCAGCCACCCCTACCCCTTTACTGTATTGGCATCCAGTTCTTAAACACAAAATTTGCTGGAATAGTTGTTTATTATAATTTTAAATAAAACTAAAACGATAATTAAAGTCCCAGTATTATCGGGTTGGTCTTGAACTAGTGGCATGTTAGATGCACTTGTCCATCTACAGCTCTCATATACTCAGGAACTTAAAGTTCGTTTTCGACTTCTGTGCCCCGTTTGCTTTTTATTACCTTATGTTTCAATTATGTGTTTACGTGTTGCGAAAACAAAGAAGGTGGGGGATGTCAACTTAGGGAGAGCAACTGAACCGCATACATGGCCATTAATAGTTTTAGGGTTAGTATAGTAACGAAATATGTGAATTCTTAAAGACGCTACGTAGTTACAGAAATAATGCTCTTTGCTTAAAGGTTTTGGTAAAAATGAAATGTTTTGGTTACAAGATAGTTGTCAATGGTCGGCAAGGCAGTTGCGAGTGATTGGTTATGTGATTAAAAGCAACCGTATTGTGAACTTTTACCTTAGTTCAACTTATAATGATTAGCATTAGTTTTATTTGAAATATTATAAAGGAATAGTGTGCATGATAAAAGTAATACATATTTAGTTTTATGTTACTGAATTTTTCATTTTAACCCATGTCCTAGTCATGTGCTAGATTATTTATTCATTTGAGGGAGATATCAGATTGCACCTCAAAGCGTAGTGTTACTGACTCTAACACAAAGCGCCAACAATTATCTTAGAAATAGGGGTTTTGACGAGTCTGGTATAGGCTACCTTTCTTGTTGCCATAAGGAGAGACTGTAGTGCTTTGGAAACTCGATGTTAAAACAATGCAAAGAAATTGTTTTTAACTACTATTGAAGGGGAGGACATTTGTACCAAGTATGCGATTTTATGTATATTCTTATCTATTTTCATTGAATGGGAGACTGTATAGTAAACATACTAGTATTATTGTTTTTGTAATTATTTTAAAATGTAGTTAAAATATCGTTTCAATCAAAAGAAATGTCTACTCTAGCTAAGTGAATTGTTTCAAATAATTAAAATATCGTTTCAATCAAAAGAAATGTCTGCTCTTGCTAAGTGAATTGTTTCAAATAATATTTCAGAGAAACCCTTAGATTTGAAAATTTTAAACCTTTACAGTATTATTTTTTATTATTTGAGATACGTATAATAAATGAATTTTTGTTTGAATTAATTATTTTACAGCTTACAAAATTTTATATATTTAACGTTTATGAAAATCTCTCTAATTCTGGGATACTTTTGAGCACAGACAACTTATGATATTTTTCGCGAAGAAGATTGAATTTGTTTTGACTCAAATTGTGTTGATAGATTTTGAATTTAATAAGTCAGTTATTACTCAATATATGTATGAAGCTGAGCAGAATATGCACTTTACTAACCAATAAGTTATTAACCATGTACAACACAGTTTGATGTTTGGTAACGTAATATGTTATTAGATAATGAGTACAGTAGCGCCCTCTATTCTGACATCAGGTCATCCATATTACATCAGCTGTATAGCTTTATTAAATATTACCAGAAAAAATAACGTTAGAGATATACTTTTATTCATCAATATGTTTTTCGTTATCGACAAAAGTAAAAAGAATGAATGAAGAAAAATAATAATCAAGTTGGGTGTTAATAAACATTAAAATTATGATGTATTATTACGCCAACTTTATTAACGTTGCAATATCTGTTAATATTAAATGTGTTTTTATTATTAGTGTTCCTCTTAGATTCAATATGGTCTGATCCACTCTGAATGCGAAAATCACCCCTTTTGCCTGTAATTAATAGGTAGTGGGGGATATATCCGTTTCCGCACGCCTCACTGTGGTCTGCCCCGGAAGCAAGGAGGTCACAACAGGAGCGTAACCTATCATGTTTATCTACTCGGCTTTAACCCAGTAAGCATCCACAATTCTCGAACGATCATTGGAAGAAATTTAATTTCTAAATGTTATCACAGAACTACGATTAGATACTCGTGAGGTGCTCCAGTTATCTGAAATAAATCCATAATTAGATAATATTAGTAATATAAAAGTGCATTGTTAGGTGTATATAAAATATATGATTTAAAGCCAATAGGCAGATCATTAGTGTGAGAATGTTTGGTAACAGAAAGTGCCGATACTTTTGTTTAATACACATATATTTACCCATAGAATTTCATTGTTGAAGTTTTTCTTTATTTGACGCAATTACGTACTAAAACAGAAAGTAATGTTGTAGTAGTGTAAATTATAGTTTGTTCAATTTTATTTTAAACCCCTTAAGCATCAGTCAACAAGTTGTATTCATAGTATAACGAGATTTTAGACATTTGACCTTGGTTATTGTAAAAAAAACTGTGGCTCTAGTTCTGTTTACTTCATATCATGACTGAAAAAGGATAATTATCTGCTCTTGACGATTATAATGTTTAATCTTTTGCAATGTACTAGGGTGGAAAATATCCAACACTGTGGTCTCGGCTGCAAATCATACATCCTGTATAGTATTAACCAAAAAACTAAATAACTTTTACATTCAGTGATGTATTGAAAGTATGTATAGTTTGTTCGCTATGGCATCAAAGTATAACTACGTTATATTCTGATTCTTGACATAAATATTTTGAAGCATAAACCAAACATTATAACCCTGAATTTTCTAATGTATACAAAATTAGTGAAGGAATGGATCATGTGATTTATCCAGAAACCAAGTAACCTGATATCTCTCACTATTTGAAATACACAATCTAACGTGATATATCGGTCACCGTTACAAAGAAACCACCAACTCAGGGTGAAATTATGAAAAAGGTGACAATACGACAGTAACAAGCTCCGAGAGAAAAATAATAACTATAACTGTCTGTCAATGAAAATTTAGTTAAATGGTAATGATAACGATCAAAGCTTTAAAGAGACCACCAACCCAATGTAGTATCCTGTAACAAGACGACAACCAGACGGTAACAAGCTCCGACTGAAGGGTAATAACAATAACAGTCTGTCAGCGACAATTCAGTTACCTGTTAATGGTAACGTGATTATGTCGGCACTGCGGAGATTAGAATGAGCAAACTTATTGAATTAGTATCCGTTATAATGTCCACAGTCAAAGTTAAATGGTTGTCACTTTCGTTCTTCAGATTTCAAGCAATAGTGCAAAACATTCTAGAAAAGTAACTGGATAAGAACTAAACACATTATTTGTTGTTGTAGATCAAAAGTGATATAAAACATACCTTATGTGACACGTATCGGATATCAGACGATCAAACCGTGAAAACCTGCATCTTGTTTTACATATAATAATCACCGTTAAAGTAATATATCATGTAAATAACAACAAAGACAAATGCATACTGTTATGTAGTATAAATAAATTTGAAAATTTTATTATTACCAGTACAATTCAAAATCATTTTGGGTGTCTGATGAGTATGATATTCATATTATTGACGCTATGAGTAATTCAATTACTGTTACATAGGTATTTCTTAAATTATTATATTTTAAAAAACTTATTTACTAAAACAATGATAAACAAGATGTTTTAACTCCTGACTCCCAATGAGTGTTGACTTAAGCTCCATTTCACCTTTTTCGTTATGCGGCGTCTAAAATGTAACACCGTCATAGGATGGACCCTTGGGATCTGGATTCAACGTCTGCCTGTAGATCCAAAGAACCGACGAAGAAGATGGTTAAAACTAATTCTTTGAATCGTATTTACATCGAAGACATCTAGACTACAAAATAGCTCTGTCTGGTTTTTTTCCCAACAGCCATCCTGCGTAATCTGGATGAAGAGGTGTTCTTACTGCTTCTTCAGGTGCACAATTGGTGTGATTGTGTTAAGTCTGTGACAGTCAGATCTTAGACGGTACACTAAGTGGAATATAAAATGGAGCTAAATTACAATTCGCAAATAATTTTGGAAACAAAAATAAACGAGGTCATTATGTTTAGCATAAAAAGTAAAACATTGTTATGTAACATGAACCATATTTGGTAATGAAACATTAAGATAGTTCTAAAATAGTCTATCTTGACCGAAAATTGAACTATCTTAAAATAAAAACTATGTAAATATGATAGAGCTAATAAATGATCTGTAGAAACAATTTAAGACATTATTAGTACAAAAATTAATAGTTAAATAAGCATTTGTAAAACTTGCGACTTTTAGAGAACGAATATAATTTCAACATGAATACAGATTTAAAACCACCCTATTCACGATTATCACTAAATGCTATAGATTTCAATGCCTGGTTTTGTGTAATCATAGAAATTGTTGGGTAGGTAATTTATAAATTTGGCTAACAAGTTACGTTTACAATTACAAAACGGCGGTGTTCGGCCACGATATTTCAGTAACTTCAGTAAATTATCGTGATAAGCCGACCTGGCAATATGTAGCAGAAACGGGGCGTTTATATCGCTGACGTCATAAAATTATTACACGTCCGGTCAGTTGTGTTGTGTGGAACTGGCTCGCAATATGTGCAATCCTGGAAGTTTCATACGAGAAAATATAGCAAAATGAAATAAATTAGAGATATTATAGTGTATCAAAATTTTAATATGCATAACATTTACATTGATTTATGATATAGACTACCATTTATGATATCGTGGTTCGGAAGTCACATTTAAGCGGTTGGTCCTTAGGTTACGTGTTTGCCCTAACTTCGCCTGGTAAAATAAGACATCTTTACTTTACTACGTAAAATTCATTGTATTCGTCGTATATTGGTTAAATATTAAAAACAATATTATACATTTTTGTCTGTATAAATAGTTTGCATAATGACTGGTCGAAACGATAACATAAATATTTTTATATAAAAAATACTAATTTTAAAAAATCAAGCGATATTTGCATCCAATACCCCTGTGGTAGTTACTGATAGAGTGACGTGATCAGCTAGTCCTATAAAGCTATTTGATAACTTGGCGAAAAACTGCAAAAATTGAAACTTTGAACTATTCAGCATAACTATATTTATAAAACGAAGAATAGTCATATTTATTGAATGATTCACGAAATGTTTTAAATTTTTTACTGTGGTAATAGTTTTATGAGAAAATGGTTAACATCCTTCTACATATGGTGGCCAGTAAAGTTATACACAGAAGAGAAGTGGATCAAATACAGAACTTTGTGTAACTCCAAGATGAACAGTTTTCTGTGAGGAATAATGTTTATAATAATTATAAACTATCTGTATATAGAAACTTTTGCTTTTTGTTTGTTAAATATGATTTTAAGATTTATCAGATACTCTAAAACCATAATAACCAATGTTTGCCCAAAGATATGAGTGCTTCACACAGTAAAATGCTTTAAAGACATCACATAGCATTGGCAATGTGCGATATGTCTTGTCTAAAGACTTCAATATAGATTCAAACTGAGTATGTATAGATTCAAATCATTAAGAAATTTTAATTATATAAATCGTCTTTGTATGAGTTGCTCGATTACCATAGATAGAATAGAAAGCAATGCAACATGTCGTTAATATGTTATACTTCATTTATATTTGTTCTCATACAGAGGTTTCTGGATTGAAATTTCAGTTGGTTGGAAAACATACAATCATAAAAAATGGATTAATGGTGAATGAGAGAGACCTAGTATACACATAATAAGATTGTTTGTTAAATTTATCACCCGCACGTATACACATTTGTTAGTGTTTTAGTATTCATACTGAAATATCATCTCACAAAAGTACGCCACATTTATACAGTTCGGGAAGCGTGGTAGATGAGAGGAAAATTCAGAACAGAATGACATACTCTGTTTGAAGGGTTGCTGTGTTATCTGACAGCCAGATTTATTGTCGTGGAAGGCAGCATATATCACAGGCGACCCACTCGTTAAAGGGAGCTTCACAGTGATATCAATACTCCTTGTTGGGCAAACCTTTGGGAAAGTGAAGTATCTAATTTCCTGTATGATGAGATCTATATTCTTTAATTAGTTTTCGGTTTTACAGCATTGAGTGCAGTATAACAATTGAAATGATAATTGGCATAATCTGCAAGAGATATATCGTAAGGTGGAGTTTTCAGGTCATTTATAGAAAGACGATCCCAGCCAAAAAATGATTTACCTTTTTACTGATACAATAACTTGTATTATTTTATAAGGATCTTGTTGGTAAACATATGGTAAACATTCTTATAGCATTAGTACATTGTCTTTCTCAAACAGAGCTCCTACCCCAGGAACTATAAAATCTTGGTTGTTCTTTACAAAAAATGTTTTAGTGATGTTATCTTAAGAATTATCAACATAATTAAATATTACCACCTATTTAATATAAAGTGACCGACACCAACCAATCAGCAAACCGGTTTAATTAAAAACCTTTCCAATTTACGAATTTTACAGAGCCATGCCATACCTCTGTAAAGTAACATAATCACTGTAGTTGTAAATAGCCCACACAATAAAAACTGTTTCAGCCAGAACTCCAATATTTTGTGAAAATAGTACTAAACACTTCGTTTATAAAAATATAATATTTTAATCTGATTGCGGTTTTACTTTTATTTGTAACATTTATTTAAATACCAATGTTTTCATATGCAATAAATACCCAAAAAAGCATGGAAGATGAAAAATAGATTTAATTAATTGTAGTTCATCGTAGTTAATACAATTTTATCACCATAGTAATTAAAAAATATATATCTGCCAATAAACAAAGTTTTACTTTTGAAACAATTAAAAATTCGTATATTTGTTTCTTTTATGGTTATTGTTACACCATCTTGTTGGGGTGACGAATATTAAAAATATAGTATTCACTACTTATAACTATAGATTTTGCATTCGTTAGTGAAGGTTTTGCAGTGAACATGAAATACAGTGTTAGGATTCTCGATCTAAGAATTGTATGGCGTATAGGGATTTTCCGTTTTATAACAGCGTCAAATATTTGTTTATTTATTTATTTGAATATTTCCGACTGGCAGTCAGTCGGAACAGTTTTATCCACAGGTGCGTGTCCACATCTGTCATCCTCCATCGTCAATAGTTATCTCCGCAAAAACGTTACAGGCTTAAGAAAACACTTAACTAATGTTTGTGTGCTTAACCAATTGCAGCTAAAATGTATGGAATTCTTTATCAACTTGATTTAACTAAATAAATAACCTTTAAAAGTAATTCTATTTAGGCCAGTCCTTTCGTCTTCTTTTCATATAGTTCTTGTTTCTAAACTAAAATGATGGAGATTTCATCGAAGTTCTGTGATTCCAGTTGGAGTTCAAAGAAATTACAACAAACATAAGAGAACGAAAAGACGTATTTTTGGAATCCATCGTTTGACAAAAGTATAATATGCCGGCCTTTATCTGAAGTAGTTCCGAAGCAGAATTTATGTAGATTAGACAATGTAAAATACTTAGCCCTTTTACATAATAAAAAAGTTTCCTTTCGCAAAAAGCTTGAACAACCAATGAAACAATCACTAATTTCTTATTTATTCATTGAGTTTCCATAGTTTTTAATGCTGCTTTTTAACTCTTTGTATTTGAACTATAAAATGACTGTCCAATGTAAACTTTAATATCCATACTAATATCTTAAAGTGGACAAACTTTTGTAATGTTACATAATTGGGGTTTCATATGATTACCAATGAGTTCTTACAGTATTTCACTTGTAAAACAGTCCGTTTACCAAGTAGCTTGTATAACATTAGATATAAACTAATTCAATGGGGATAAGCTACGACTAGTCAACAAATTTATTTCGTTGTGTTATATCCAGGGTTTTCAAAAGTCCATATTAATATTTAAAAAAAGTTTTGTCATGACTTCTTTCAATATCATATGAAAATAATTTTAGAAAAAAGGAGAGAAAATACTTCATTATACTTGATAAAACGATGATTTAATTTATTCGTCAAAATAAAAATTCTGAAGAGTAGAACTACTGACAACAATTAGTTTGACAGGTATTTGGTCTTCCGATCATATGTTAGTTTGCTTATTTAAACACATATGTGACAGATACGGCCAAATAAAAAATAATTGAATCGGAAAAAGTAAACGCTCTGTGGTGTAATGGTAGCACATTCACCCGGCAAGTGAGAGCTCCCGGCGGAGCAAGTACTTTTTTGCGATTCAATGTTTATTGAAATTAAATAAGGCTATTGCCATTTATACAATTTAATATATATGTATATATATATATGTATATATATATGTATATATATGTATATATATATATATAATATTATGTCTTAAATGGGGTGTGGCTAGGTGAGATTACTGTTAAAAGGTAAATAAATTAAATACGTGATGAAGATTGCAGTTGTAGGACACACATCCTATTATCGCGGTAAAATTATTGGTTGGTTGCCTAATTTAGTAATTGATATAATTAAATTTCATTCATTATTTTGGACAAGATAAAACTAGGTTTCAATAGAGTCTAAGTCAACTGATGCAAGGTAATTATAATAGTTCAAGTTTAGTTTTAAGCGAAAATGTGTCCTCTCTGAGAGTTTACTGGCAGTTTGGTATTTTTTTTTATAATTTAGTTGAAGAGATGTTTTAAACTATTTCTGCTAATTGAATTGAAAAAAAAAACAATCCAATAATACAGTTTTAATGTTTGTTTGGCCTTTCGTGTTTAGACCACTTTTATTTCAGCTATGTGGGTTTGATTATGGGTTGCATGAACAAGAAAGGTCTTATCAAAATTAAAATTGTATTACTGAAGATTGTTTTTTTTTTTTCAAATAACTTAAGAATTCAAATAATAAAAGAGTTTCTAGAATGTATTTCCGCAAAGGTATACCAAACTGCGGTTTTTTAGTAGTTTATATTATCACTTCTATAATTGTTCGCTGGTTGCTCTAGTAATACTTTGAATGATATATATTATTTTTCCTCGTTATTTTTGTTCTTATTATCTTTTGTCTAACGTCATTTCCTTGTTTCATATAATACATATATGTTGTTAATATTAGTAAACGCGCCTTTAAGGGCAAAAACGATAGGATCTCCAGCTGTCATGTTGAAGGTGGAGCGATAGTGGTCGGCTATGTAAACACAGAAACTAAGGAGTGGCTGGAGAAGCACGTCCAGGAGCTGAGTCCTTTTGAAGGAGTTCAGCTGAAAATGGGCCTAGCTAAAAGCGTGGTAAAGATTTTCAAAGTGTCAACTTTTATCCCTAAGGACATCGAGGTGGACAGCAAGCAAGAGCTGTTCGAAGCTCTCAATGTGGACGAAGACTCCCTGAAGAAGATGAAGACTCTGGCGATGCGCCCATTTTTTGGGCAGCGACAGGATCACCTTCAAGCTGCAGGGAGGTAACGACCAATAGAGTATGACAGCGGTGCTCCAGATAAACCTACACCACAGCAGAGCAGCTACGGCAACACTTTGCCAGAAGATCCTGGCTGACGACATAGGCGAGGTCCTGATCCAAGAACCATAGACCGTTGGTAGCCGTGTGATGGGGATGAGCACCGCTAAAGGTAATTTGATATACGATTCTGGCAGTAATAACCCTAGAGCATGTATATATGTCAGTAACAAAATCAAATCAATAAAAATGGCACGAATGTGTTTCTATAGACACAGCCGCGACAGAGGTTCACTTGCAGATAGGTGATGGCAACATCAGAACCCTGTTTGCAGCGGTTTACCTCCCATACGAGTCTCAAGAACCACAGCCAACTGCGGAGATGAGGCGGATTGTAGAGGTCGGAACCCTTACGCGGAGGCACCTGATTGTCGGTTGTGATGCGAATGCCCACCACACCGCTTGGGGGAGCAGCAACATGAACAATCGGAGTGAGTGCCTCTTGAATTTAATAGTAGAATCTAACTTAGTTATTACGAATCAAGGCGTAAACCAACTTTTGTACAAAGAAGATACAGGGGTAAGAGAAGAGGTCTTAGATATAACTCTGACTAGCAACTATATCGCAACTAAAGTTTAAACTGGAGTGTGCTAGATGAAGCATCTGCTTCAGATCATAGGTAAATCTCCTTTGACATGAGGTCGTACAAAATAAATGAGACCTAAATAAAACCAAAGAAAACAAATTGGGTAGCTTTCAATGCAGAGTTAAAAAGCAATCTAGTAAGGGAAAATGGATATCAGGGGCAAGGGGTTGAGAACATGGTGAACTCTTTGCAAAACGCCATGAAAGAACCGTACCACAAAGCCTGCCCCGTTATGGAAAAAAACTCAAGGAAAAAAGCATGTTGGTGGAACCAGGGGCTGGAAACCTTGAGGAAAAAACCTTTGCAGAGCATATAATACATGAAAACGTGCAGGGAACTGGGATAGGTACTCTGCTGCCCTAACAGAGTACAATAAAGAGGTGAGAAGAGCTTAGAGAAACTCGTGGAGAGAATTCTGTCAGAGTATTGATAAGGCACCTAAATGTGCAAAACTCCAAAAAGTTCTAGCTCGAAGCCCCATAAATGTGGTGGGTACTATACTTAGGGAAGATGCGACTCACACCAAGGATCTTGAGGAGAAGCTTTAGTGTTTACTGAATAAAAGATTGCCAGGATCTTTTCAAACCAGTGACACAGTTGTTAATGAATGGCGGCGAGAACCTAGAGAAGGAGGACTGAAACTGTGCAAAGACTGTTATCAACTACTTAAGGATAAAACGGGCCCTGGAGTCTTTTAAGCCGATCAAATCACCAGGTACCGATGGAATTTTTCCTGCTTTACTGCAGGAAAGTGGGGACTTGGTGATACCTCTGCTTCTACGACTGTTTAGAACTAGTTTAGCGACAGGAGTCATACCCTCATCCTGGAGGGCCTCTAGGGTTATATTTATCCCGAAGCCAGGTAAACCCTCCTATGAGGTTGCAAAGGTTTATAGACCAATAAGCCTAAAATCCTTTTTCGTTAAAACCATGGAGAAGGTTCTGGATGGATAGGCATTTAAGGGACATAGTCCTCATCAACCGTCCCTTACATCCAAATCAACATGCCTATCAGAAAGGTAAATCTTGTTAAACAGCCCTACACTGTCTGGTTGGCAAGATTGAGCAAGCTATTGAACAAAAGGAAATAGCTTTAGCAGTATTCCTGGATATAGAACGAGCTTTTGATAGTATGAGTACTCACTCTATATTGTCTAAGCTTACATCCAGGGGTACGGAGAAAACTGTTGTTAGATGGATAAATAACATGCTTAAGAGCAGAAGAGCACAGGCATCTCTGTGCGGAGTCACAAGAGAGGTCAAAACGCAGCGAGGATGTCCACAAGGAGGTGTATTATCACCAATCCTGTGGAACAGTTGTGGATGACTTACTCTGGACTCTGAATGAACAGGGTATGTATGCTCAAGGCTATGCAGATGATGTTGTCATACTCATAAGAGGCAAGCATATGGTTACGTGTCTGGAAATGATGCAGAGAGCACTGGCCATTATGGAGAGATGGTGTAACGAAGAAGGACTTACAGTGAATCCTTCGAAGACCGTCATGATACCATTTACATGTAGAAGGAAACTGGAAATCACACAGCCAATCCTATATGGGGGCCAGATACAGATAAGCAGGGAGTTCAAATATCTAGGAGTCAAACTAGATGATAAACTCACCTGGAATAGTCATCTGGAATACATAATCAGCCGATATCAGACTACATTGATTATGGTGAGACGTGCGGTAGGATGCACATGGGGGCTTAGACCCGACATGTCACATTGGTTGTACACCAGAGTCATCAGATCAATGATTGTGTATGGCTCAGTGGTATGGTGACCAAACTTCCAACAGGTGACTGCCGCAAAAAACCTGTCAAAGGTACAGCGGTTGGCTTGGGGACAATGGGCGCCATGAGAGGAACACCAACCGCTGCTATGGAAGTAGTGCTAAACCTCCCACCCCTAGACATATTCGTCATAGGAGAGGCTAGGATGGCTGCCTACAGACTGAACTGCAATGGGAACTGGCATCACCCCTATGCTATTAAGCACTCCAAGATCGTTGACATTCTCAAAATACTGTAGAAATATTATAGAAATGATGTCTGACAGAATGGAAAAGGTTACGGACTGGGAAAAACCATTTCAAGTCAACATTGTTGAAAGGAAGGAATGGTCAAAAGGTGAGCCTGACTACATGAAGAAGGCTGTAACCTGGTACACGGACGGGTCAAAAGACTCTGAAGGGTACTGGGGCAGGGGTCTCGGGAGCCAGACCTAGTGTTAACTTAAGCTTTAGCCTAGGTAAACTGGCAACTGTCTTTCAGGCTGAAGTTACAGCCCTTGCATAATGTGCAAGAGTTAATGTGGAAAGGGGCTACAAAGGCAAAACCATCTACATTAACTCGGACAGCAGGGCTGCTCTGCAGGCCTTGGCCAACCATAACTGTAATTGGAAGACAGTCTGGGAATGCCATAAGGTCATGAAATTGCTGGCGAAAACCAATAAAGTTATTCTAACTTGGGTGCCTGGACATAGAGAAATCACAGGTAATGAAGGGGCAGACAGTTTGCGCCAACTTAAGAGCCAACTGTCCTCTTACCGGTCCTGAACCAACGTGTGGGGTCTCATATAACTTAGCACGTAGATCAGTTACCAAGTGGATGGTTAACAAACACCTACAACATTGGAGAAATACTGAGGGGAATGTACAAGCAAAGCGGATGCTCAAGTGACCATCAAGGAACATTGCAGCAGATGCCCCTTAGAATGAGTAGAACGGAGATCCGAAAGGTGACTGGTTTTATTACAGGTTATTGGATATTCCGAAGTCACCTGAACAGAATAGGTATTCCAGTTCAGGGAACACTGTGCAGGAAATGTGGCGAGGCTGACGAAACAGCCAAGCACGTCATATTTGAATGTCCGGCATTACAGAGCAAACGCTCAAGATCCCTAGGTGTTCTTATGCATACGGAAGAGGGGTTTGGAACAGTAAAGCATTGTTCAGAAGATCTAATGGTTTTTGTAAATGCCTGGGATTTGATACAGCTTAAACAAAAGGAAACCTGGCCCTCTGTTACAAAAAAAAAAAAAAAAAAAAAAACGTCATATATTTTTTGAATATCAGAGACACTTAGTGTCATTAGAGTCACTTAGAAACACTACAACATATAGTGTCATCTAGTTGAAAATGTATTCTCATTGTCTCATCAAGTCTCTCACGTCGAAACGGTGTGATGAGTTCGGTTTAAGCTACCAAACTCAGGTGAACTGGATCTAAATTCAATATTCACATTAGAGACGAATGCTAAGCCACACTTCTCGACACGAACATTACTAGTGAACTCTAGCGGCATTGATAATGATATCGATTTCATTGTGAGACATTACTACTCTATCGAGGCTCTATCGGTCTGCAGTCTCTGTACTTGGAAGAAACCACTTTACTGAATTTAGTAACAATTCTTGGTGAAGTATGCCTCTTGTAGGGTGGAAGGGTAGATCGATGGGTCTAGTGTACTGCGGGAATCGAATATTGGAGTTGTTGGGGTTCACTAAGTATTAAAAATATTCTTATAGTAAATGTTAGTTTATCGTCAATCCAATGTGACATATTCCTGGGTTTTAAATTTTTTTAAATGTGTGTATTATGTGTGAAATTATTAAAAAGCACAGTTTTTAATACCAACTACAAAAAGTTCAATAAAGGGTGCTTTTATTGTACAAGATAACATGAAAACTTGAATTCCAGAGTCACTAAAAAGAAAAGCAATATTTCCTTTTTATAACCTAGATCTTTACACCTCCAAAACTCCACTAGATTAAATAAAGCTTTCTAAAACATTACAGTGGAAAAATATTTAACAAAAACCTAACTTTCTTCTTTCATTAAGAGGAGAATATTCCCTTTTAAGCGTTATTCTACTCGTCCAGATTGACAGTGTGCCATTGCCCTGTATGAACATTATAACAAATATAATAAAGGAAAAACTCGGTACGGTACAAGGTCGTTAGTACTAATAAACAGTGCTACGGATTTGAACCTGCGTTTAAAGACCGAAAATCTGACATCTTAGACCGTTCGGCCATCTTCGCCTACAACTACAACCACACAGTTTAATTTAATAATCTTCTCATAGGATATTTGACATTTACAAACGTTCTATGTTACAAAATTTACAATAAAACGTGAAGAAGAGGATAATTTTCAATCTTTTAAACGTCACGTAATATGTTTTGTATGAAGTTTATTTTTGAAGATGGAAGTATTGTGAAGGAAACAGAATTTATCCAGACATTTGCCATCGTTTCAGCGAAACAACCTTTGATATGATTTGTTTATTTTAACCTAAATTGTAAATATGTATTAGGTTATATACTGTATTTACCTGAAGAAGAGATCAGATTTCAGATCTCGAAACGTAGTGTTACTGATTTTTTGTTTCACTGAACGATGAAAAATGTCTGCAAATATCCTGTTTCCTTCACGTTTTGATGGTATTAAGGTGGTATCCGTCCGAATTCCTAATATCCTTTTCAACCTTCCATCGTAAATAAAAAATCTTAGAACAAATAATCCTATCATCGCTGTTGTATTTACATACATCTACATAGAAGTATTTGCACACTAAATTTGTTATCCAAGAAAGTGCATAGTTTCAAGAGTTTTTTTTTTCCTCCTACCATAGCATATTTTAAAATATAGTACACTACTTATCAGATTGATATAAATGTACAAATATTTTATAAACTAAAAAATTAATCTGTAGTATATTTGTTATTCATTGGCCACACCACAATTTGGAGGCTACACAAACATAACTATAAAAATTTCAATTTGTTTGTTTACTTTTAAACTTAAAATTATCGCATTGTCTATGGTGGACGCAGCGTAAGTACGATTATTCCGACTGTCCCAGATTCGGTACATGACTTGTGTCACAGTGAGAATATAAATTAAAATATTTAGTAAAAAGAGCAGTTAGTTGAAATTTCATAGTGTTATGAACGCAGATATTTCTATTCTGGAAGCAATTTGCATCCATGAAAGCATAACATAATAGTAAAAATGTTATTTCCGTGATAATAAAGGTTATAACATATATTTTACTAGTGTTTATGATATATTATATTTTGTTTGTTTTAACTCAGAGGAATTAAACAAATTGTTATTTATTTCATGCGGTTATTCCTTCGGTTCAGTAACTCAGTGGTTAAATTAATTTAGATCCAGTGTTAGTCCGAATTGGTGCAACATTTTGTGTCAAAATTTTGTATAAAATTGACCAATATAGTGAAATCATAGAATGTGTTAAAGGGAACATTAGTTATATTTCTATGTAATGATTAAAGTAAGTAGTGAAATTTCACTCGAGCCACATACGTACGTAAATATGACAATCAGATATTGGACAAAACGGTATTTTAAAAACAAGGTAAGAGTTCGACACCACTTGTCGTCTAACAGGCTTCACTCAAGTTGCTTGTGAAAATCCAAACCTATAGCTTATTTCATTCCCGATATATCTCCCGTCAGATAGGTATATACGACCATACTGAAACATATTACATCACCATAGGAATCAAAAGAGACATTAAGCCTGATTATTGTTTGATAGGCTTCCATAACATTCAGCATCCCCATGATTGAAATATATTGACTATCACAGCACTAATTTTATAAATGAAGATTCATGCATAATTCGAAATGTACAGTTAAAATATTTTTAGATCATTATTTACGAGATACATTCACATACTTTTTTAACTATGTAAGGTTTATAGTAGAGTTAAATCGTTCTTGAGACGTATTTTCACTTGATACTGTTACAGTTTCATTCATTAAATTTGGTTTCTAATTAAAGTTTAAACAACAAAAGTCTGTGCACCATGTCACTACAAAATGATGTATGTGTTGTGTTTCTACATGTGTACATAGTTTGTTACATTTTAGTATCTCTCACGAGTTTACGGTTAAACTCTCACAGGATTGTACTCAATTTGTTTATACATGTCCTTTTTCTGATATTCTCTCGTCACATCATAGATACACATACAAAATAATGTTACAATCTTTGCTAATACTCAGAAAAATCCCATGGAGTGACAGCCACCATCATCGAACTCAGTGATCCTTTTACATCTAACTCTTAGAAACACAATTTCCTGTTGAAGATGTTACAGAGGGAAGTATGCTGCATATTCAGTCCAAACTTTGATTGCAAAAATCACACGTAAGAGTTAGTTTCATATTATGGAATTCCATGTTCTATGTACCGTATATATTACTCTTAGAAACACAATTTACCTTTGAAGGTGTATTCAATTGTATATGCTGCATATTCAGTCCAAACTTTGATTGCACAAATCATCCAATCCTTTGGTTGAAGGTTATTTTTGACGATTGAAGGATTGTGAAGGAAATAGGATTTTCCGGACATTTGCCATCGTTCAGTGCAACAATAAATCAGTAACGCTACGTTTCGAGATCTGCAATCTGATCTCTTCTTCAGATAAAGAACTAACCTAACACATAATTACACTTACCTGACTTAGGCGTGCCTCGACGCTTTGGTAAGATTTGTTTATTTTAACCTAGTTTGTAATTATGTGTTAGGTTACTTCTTTACCTGAAGAAGAGATCAGATTGCAGATCTCGAAACGTAGTGTTACAGATTTATTGTTTCACTGAACAATGGCAAATGACCGGAAAATCCTGTTTCCTTCACAAATCACCCAAGTCGTAAGAGCTAGTTTTCATATTATGGGATTCCATGTTCAATGTATATATTACTCTTAGAAACACAATTTACCTCTGAAGATATATTCAAAATTGTATATGCTACATATTCAGTCCAAACTCTAAATGCACAAATCACACAAGTCGTAAGAGTTAGTTTTAAATTATGAGATTCCATGTTCGATGCATATAATACTCTTAGAAACACAATTTACCTTTGAAGGTGTATTTAATTGTATATGCTGCATATTTAATTAAGTCGTTTATTATGAACTACAATATTTAGTTTTATATACAATATTTATATTTATTTTATGTGGTATTCTATGGACGAAGCATATCATTTGTAGATACAATATTTCTTGTTTCATGAGCAATAAAGTGGAAGATGCAGCATGTTTCAGTCCAAACGTCGACTGACGTCTCGCCAAGTATTAGGATGTGAACTACAAGTGTTAGTTTTATTTGATTATTATTGGTTAGTATTTGATTATATTTCTATTATTGGTTGCGTTAAACCTGGCCATTAAATAAAGGGTTTTAGTAACTTTTATAAAACAAATAAAATCTAAACTTAAAATTAAATTGTACTATTTTAATGGACTGAGTATAAGTAAAACGTAATCGTAATCTCTTAACCTTAAAAGGATACATTATCACGAGATGATAAAAGTTTAAAACGCGAAGTAACCAGGCAGTATTGGAGGCAGGAATTTGCCTAAGAGCTCACGGTAGCAAAACAAATGGTTACACTTTAAGTAATCGGAAACTTAATTATTCACGTTGTTGCGAAAATACTTTCCAGGTTTTCATTGGATAAATGAAGGTCTTAGTATTCCTACTTTCCACTTTGAAAATTTTAAAGGGAAAACTTCTATTTAGAAATAATGTCTAACTCACATTATACAGACTCTGGCTTATATGATATTGGTTGTTTTGCTTTTATATTCAATAATTTAAAATGCATATGAGACAAAGTCCATGGGTCTCCCTAACTTATGAATAGTCTAATAATTAAAATTTCAGCTTTAAATAGGAATTAAAGAGAAGATTCTGATTTTTTACCGCGTTTACTGGAGAATGAATTTAATAGGGTTGAGCCAAATTGGTTAATAGCCTAATATTTTATACTTAAATACCACTCATGTCTACTTAGCATTAAATAGTCAAAATATTACAATGTATGAAAATTCATAGAACCAAGAGAACTCTTATGGTTGTAGTCAGTAAGGAGCGAATTTCGTGAATGTTGAGCCATTAATTCAGACAACCGGAAAAAATTAAAAAGCTAATAATACAAGGTGAGCCAAAATCTGAGATACATTTATACAAAGTCGAAATGCCCGATGAATCATAATGGCGTCTGGTCTTTAGGAAGGGGAGGAAATGTTATTTGCTATTGCAAGAGTGACGGTGACCATTATATCTATATTCTTGAAGTTTTTTAGTTTTAAAATATAAAAGGAGCCATGTAACAAGATATATTTCTTTGTGTAAAAGTTATGACACTTTAAAGTTAAGTACACCGGTCATTATTACTGCATAGAGTGAATACAGGTATAACTTCGATTGCGGAGGTCTTTGCTGCAAACTTCTCAGGTTCTGTGGGTCAACTATCATCCTGCTGTACGTAATTGATGCAATACTTTGGACTCCGTCATATGTGAGATATCATTTCTCTCATTCTCTGATTGAGGTTAGCAGGGATCACTCTGGTACATCGTTCATCACTTGATTAACACAATGTATTTCAGTGTGCCCCTGATGTGTCATTGTGGATAATGTATAACAATAAACAGAATTGGTAACAATCTAGTTTTATTTTTTAGGATTTAAAATACTATTGTACTTTTTATATATATCATTTATAGATCACTGACCAAATTTTCTGTGAATGTATGTTAAATAAAACCACAAAACTCAAGCATTTACATTTGACGAGTTTTTATAGGTTTAAATGTATTAACGTGTATCTAACACGAAAAATTCGGCAATCTAATATGAAAAAATTTTATAAGATTATACAGGTATTTTATACAATCGTCGTAAAGCAGATACCAATTTGTTATAGTTTAATAATTTTAAAAGAAGCATTTCCTGTATAATATCCGATATTCCGTCTGGTGAGAAAATTACGATAGGAAATAACCTTACAGATCCGATAATGCTAATATCATTCCTTTCGACTGCTACCATTCAAGAATTACGGTTGCAGTTTTGAATTAGAACCGTAGAAAGTAGTAATAATAAATTAAGTATTATTACTTTATCTTTAATAAGCATGATTTTTAAAGAAGTAAAGTTGTTCTCGTTAACAAATTTAGATATTTGTTTTTATGTCTGATCCTGTGATATTTTTTTAAAGAATGACTAAAAATCTTAGCGCATAATAGAAAATGAATTATTTTTATAATAATATAATATAATATAATCCATAAATCTACACACACACAAACATATATATATATACTTATATAGTTATAATATTTAAAGAAACCGTTGAATATTTAAAAATTAAATACGTTTCCGACAAACTGTGTGAATAAATTTGAATGAGACATAAAATGTATAAATAACATAATAAAAATGTTGTATATATATTTAAACCCCGTGCTCCTACTGGTGCTGTAAATATATAAAACACCTTGTATTATCCGTCTTTAGTCGTCATGGTAGCATTAATCACACGAATTTAGTAAAGTACATGAAAAGTAAGTAAATTTTTTCCATATTTTTATAGAAAGTAAACATACACTGGTATAAGTATTGTTTTAGCTGTCAGCGATCAATGAAAGGTACTCACACACAATCTAATTTAAGTTTGATTAAACTTGAAGTGAAGCTTTGATCAGTGATGCAGGTGGAACGGAAATCCACTTTCACTTTGTTGGATGAAAACAAGAACAATGAATAACTTTCGCATAAAGTGCTTTTAAATAAAGCGTTTAATAATGAATACACTGTTTTTGAACACGAAACATACAGGTGATGAAAATTCTCATTTATTTACTAATACTGTTACGCTCAGCGTTAGGAAAGCCTATAGCCAGAAGATCTTGAAAATTTTCATTTGTGTCTGCATGTCTGTCCATATGATGTTTTGAAAACGAACCGATCTGTAAATTTAATATTTATCTTGAAGCTTTATTTATACATAAGAAACATCGAGTTCTATGTTGAACATGTCCAACCGTGAGATTTAGCTTATCGTTAGCAAAGCCTATAACTTATCTTGAGATATAATTGAACTATAAACTTGAATTTATATATGTGTTTCATCACTAAGGTTTCTGGGAATAATTTCTCCTTTGTGTGTCCACTTCCATGTACTTTCATTAGGAAATCTCAAAGAAAGAATTGACCTATGGAGTTTAAATTTTTATAACAACTTTATCTCTACATGGATAACAACGAGTTCGATGATAGTCCCTGTCTATCGATGTAAGTTCGCTAAGCGTGCTTGAAATGTAGTACTCAGTACTCCCAAAAAATCTGTTTTGTGTGCCTGAGGGCTGTGAAATGTATGGAAGACTTATTATAATGCATAAAACCTCATCGAAGGCTTTTAAGTTCAATGCGGTTTGTCGTTACCTGTATTAAGATACATTTATATTTAATATTATATTTGTTACATTTAATTCAATTATTCGTATGGGAATCAAGAGTTCTCTTAAATTTTGCAAATATATATTAGTATTATAATATATTATATATTAGTAAATAATTTATTTGTCATAGATACGCACATACACGTAAGCAATCAGTACACAGTAACATTCGTACGGAATACATCACTAACGATTTATACATGTTACACATTGTCTTAGCAACGACGAAAATCACAAACAATGTGTATAACTAATTACCTTATTTTCATCACAAGAATACTTTTCTCCTGGTTATCCCGAAAAAACAGATATAGTGGTGAATCACAATAAAAAGTTGCCATGACCCAACCATATAGCATCAAAAAGGGTATTACAATGAGATCATATTTAAACGAATTAGTCCATCTGATATAAAATTGTTCAATAAGGGTTAAAGGGAAGGGAGCTTTATTAACAGTATTAAAATTCATGAACGGCGTGAGATGTGTTTATAGTTTCCCTCTTAAGTTTGATTTGCCAGTAACGCGGGTACGCGGTTTTTACGAGATAACCAAATCAAGCAGAGTCGATCGCGACTGCTATTTGGATGGGTGACATCTGTGCGATCGTCCTTGAAAGCAGTACGCCTGCCTAGCCGTAGTGTGGCGGTTTAACAGTCACCTCTAAGTCTTAGGTCTCCAGA
Organism: Homalodisca vitripennis; assembly: GCF_021130785.1. NCBI lineage: Eukaryota > Metazoa > Arthropoda > Insecta > Hemiptera > Cicadellidae > Homalodisca > Homalodisca vitripennis. Next base: position 40,317,889 of record NC_060212.1, read on the forward strand.
TTAAGTGTTGTATCGGAAATCTTTGCGCTAGCTTCTGCTTGCAAAAGAGAACATCCTATATTTTTCTTGGGGTTAAGCGTTAAAGTACAGCAATTCAGTAATATCAATCCAAACTATTTCCTGTCTCAGACATTTTTACTTATTTAAAACTTTCCTGTCTAATAATAAAAAAGTAATATGTAAAAACACTCATTAATTTTATCTTCTTCTTGTCAATCCAATTCCCAATTAAAACTTGGGAAAAATTCTCTGAAACACTCTTGAATAATGGTCCACTTGTTTCAGGAATATAGCTGTTGAAGATTTAGTTGGATGTAAGTTTCTAAGATAAATCTACTTGGAAACTTTCTATCCGAACTTTCACATTTTTTCAACTTATTTTGCATAATTTCTCTCAAAACTCACATCCTCTTAAATATTTGGACAATTTTCATAGCAAACTGTAATATCGTAGTCCCCTTATTAAATAAGATCTCATGCATGTTCTCTCTTATTCCAGTAAGACAGAAGACAAAGCAAATATTTATTCCATAGTCCTTGGAAAGTTTATGATTTCTGGCATCCTATATAAAAGTGTTTAAAGTGAGTCGTATGTTATTATAATTGTAATTGGGTTTTAAAAAGCACGTGTACATTTTAAGATGAAAACAATTTCAAGATTATTATACACTTCCGATAAATCGTAATTACGTAATCGTAATTACGTAATTACCGTATTTTTACAAAAACAACTTCGTTCTAAATTTAATGAATGAGTACGTAAATACCCTTTGGAAGCAAACGGTTACAATTACATTTCATAAATTATATATATAATGTGTCAATTAAGCGAAAAATTAATATTTGGCCACTGAAATGGAAGGTGACATTGTCAGGGATGCCGGGAGCTCTCTAGCGCCTTGGGGAGGAAAATCGGCTCAGGCGGTGAATAATGTATTGCCCATTCTTCTGCCGCTTACTGACAGCTTCTTGCTATTCTCCGAAGTGACTTCACTACTAAAGGAATGCGTTCCAGATATAAATAATAAATTAATAAGTATAAAGTATAATATAGTACAGTATATCATTGCTTCGAAAACTTATGACATAGTGTCCAAGCTTTTTTTGTGTAATGTATTTAAATATACAAATTTAAGTGTAATATATTAAAACACATACGTAGTAGGTAATATTTAATGTTAGCAAAAAATCCTATATCAATAAAAATATTATTTTAATAAATAAATTTATTTATTGCATATAAGTATTTTGTAATTCAGGTGTATTTTGAGAAGTATCTTTTCATAGTATTATCTTTGGAAATAAATATTTGTTGAATCTCATTTCATTTAGACGATATTAAGGATAATGTGTGTTGACTAAAGCTATATAACGTTATCAATAATATTCAGCGACTAATGTTTTCTGCCTTATTTATAATTATATATGATCAGAATAATATAGCATGACAGTAATAACTAAACAATAACTGGACTAAGATACTGGTCTCAATAAACTGCAATCCATGTGAGAAATACGCCTCTGTCAATATAACACATGGATAACTGCGTCACAGTTGTAACAGACTGTCGAGTCTTCTTCGTGATTTCTTTTTTTAAGAATGTGATTGATGTTGGATAATATATCTTCTACATTTGAAATATCTCAATTATTTCTATAGTGACATGGGTCCTCATCATTGTACCACCTAAGTTATATGAGGAATTTATATACGCAATTATATTTTTAAGTTAAGAGGGTTTATTTTAAATGTTTTATACATTCGGAAATTTTCACCATTATATGTTACAAAAAGAGTATGACACTATGTTTTGAGGATTGCAATCCATCCTCTTCTTCACGTATAAAAAAGAACTTAAGACATTAAAAACTAAAAAACCCTGCTGTCCTTTTGAGTTATATATGAGTGTTTCTGTGCACTATATAAGTTAACACGTTCTAAATATATATATTAGAAAAACGGTTAGAACTATAAAAAAAACAAACAAATATTGTAACCCCATATCACATATTTGGATATTTTTCATATTTCTATCAAATTTCAGAACAAGGTGTGCTTAAAAATGGGTATTCTGGGTTAAAATAAAACATGCACTAATTTAAAGCCCTAGTAAAAAAATAATTTTAATTAAGATTTTAAAAAGTACTGTTTTTAAAATGGCTGACAATCAAAATTTCCTCTTATTATGAAAAATGGCATGTCACAAAATTGTATAAATTAAAACTACCCCACTTTCATTAATCTGGATTTATAAAAAATAGAAATAAATAAAATAATTGGAAAGGAAAGGGTACATAATTTTAAATACGTAATAGGTTTTTAAATCTCATTAAAAATAAAAGTTTTTGAGTGAGAACTCATAAATATTTGTACGATTTATTTATCCAGTATTGTTGCTAGATTATAGTACCTACATATACAAACAAGTTATATTCTGCAATTAGAACTATACGATTAATGTTTCTTGTGTTAAGGTATTACATATCTAAAAATTTTCAAATTTAAACCCAGAATCTCCAGTTTCTGCATATCTTGTTACTTACATTTGATAGAAAAATTTTAAATAGAATAATATATAATCTAAAGAATGAGCATTTTATTGTTCTTCGTGACTCTAATCATGATTTTATTGTGATTTTCACGCTTTCATGGCTTTAGAAATCAGTGTTTCACTTAGGGTTTTATAATATAAATTTTGGAACTTATCTTTAAGTTGACATGTATTTATTCTTCAATAACCCTAGCTTCAGGACAAATAAAAACAAACTTGACATCTGAGACAGAAAATAAAAGTCATGATAAATCATGTTATAGCAAACTTTATCTTGCTATTATGGTGAAACCCACGTGCTACCACATAAATCAAAGTAACTTACTAAAATGGTTACGCTCAAGATTTCACTCATATTATTGTTATTTTCATGATGATATTTTGTCATATAACAAAGAGTAATAACTGTACAGCGTAGATTTGTTACTAAATATAGAAAATATCCTCCAAACATAACACAATTTTACATTTTTGTTAAAGAGCTCTTGAAGTATTATCGTATTGGCATGTGTATTTACAGGTTTCCCGGACGTTATGACGCCAAGCAAATTAAGCAAGTTTTGACGGTAGTCAACAAATACCAATACCATGTAATTTTTTTCGAGCTTTACTGTTAGCCTATAGTTTAGTAATACTAGTATTATTCCAATGGACGCAGGAAAGAGAGTTATTTTGAAACGTTTACTAGGAAAACTATACAGAATAATTCAATAAATTATAAAGAAACTGAAGAAAGCACGCTCCAACGGCCACTCCAGGAACTTCCATTTATGAAGAATAACAAAATAGTAATACACTATCATTAATGGTTCGGTTATTATCCACAGTTAAATTACTGGTTTTGAGTAGTTTTTATATATAAAATAGTCAAGCAAATGACGTACCTAGACAAGATTTCTTTTAAAGAACTCTAGAGGAACAGAAGTTATTTAGATTAAAATAGTTTTTCTCTACATTTGTGGCGAAGTAAACTGCAGAGTTTGGAACAAAATACTATGCAGAACCCTTGATCGCATTCATGATCTGCTGTTCAAGCCTAAAATTACATGTTTGATGTCAATAAATCAACCAGTAAATCTCAAGTGTTTGGCCCTTTTTTCTCGGATAAAATAATCATACTTTGTATCTTTACACGTCGGAACATTGTTTGGTTCCTGTTTGGACGAATGTAATAGGTAATAATATCAGGTTTTGCTAATTCTGTGTATCTTCTTTTTATTCTATTTATTGACATTTTTATAAATAAATATCATTTTAAAGTATTATGAGTTTGACATCTGTTATAAACCATAACCTTCATAGGGTCGGTAGAAATATTACACACGTTAACCATCGTTAAGTGTAAAAAATGTAATCTAAACACATCCAGAGTATCTGGTAAGCAATAGGAAAAATGGTGCTGGACAACTCAAAGTAACGTAACAGCAGTGATATTGCATGTTAACTAAACCACTATTTCGAATAAAACACAGAATTCTCACATAGTCCCTAACGATGAAACATGTAAAACAAGTTTATTGATACTTGTAGCAATAAATCAACTGGGTAGGACAAACGGAAGCGAGACAGGAAGTGCGTCACTCAAACCAAAGAGAATCAAAACGGCGGAAATGGTGAGAGGAGGGCGGACAAACAGTGACAGTTTATAGTTTTGTATATCCTTTGGTAATAATAATTCATGCATTCGGAGTGGAATGATTGATAATTGATAATTTCCTTATAATTATAGTAATCCTTATAACTGTATGAGCCAATTTTAAGGAACTTCATTGCAAAATAAAAAATGTATTTTGTTCCTTTCAAGGCTTAATTCTTACACACGTTAAAAACATAATTTTTTTGTAGACCTCCGATCTAATATGTTTTTTTAACCACTTTGAAACAACACCAAAATATTTCACAACTCTAGTGTAATATGTATTCGTATATGCTAAAAGTTACCAAATTGCACTTTAATTTTACATTTGTTTTTTTTTTAATGTAAAATCTAATGGAAATAATGGGAAAGGGTTCAATAAATTTAATTTGGTGGGGTTGCATTTTCTTTCTTTGCTATACATCTAATACGCGTAGTTCCGATTATATTTAGAATCATCTTACCAGACTGTTCTTATATATACAGGTTATCCGTAAGCTATTTCTCTAACAAAGCTTTCTAGATGCACACAATGTACTAATCACATAAATTATGTTTACATGCTAATTTATAATCCACATATATAGTTGTATTGAAATGATTAATTTTTTAAACAAATAAAACGAAAACAGTTACAACCACAACAACTGTAAATTCACAGCGCTATCTTACGGCCAGACCTAATACAGACATGACCCAGCATAACAGTCCTAAGCCTCAGTTAACAGCTGCTAGCTAGTAACCTCAGTGGGGCATTTAAATTTGAATTGTCTTCAGACTTATGGGTATATGGACTTGCTGACGGAATTACTAGATTACACGCTAAATTATATTAAGGGGAATCCAGTACAAATGTTCAAGAAAGGGACGCCTGTGACTCAGTTTACAAACTATTATTACTGTGACAGAAAATTTTGCATTTCAATAAAACAATATTTGTAATGTTTAAAAAGTAATTTACTCATACTCAAAGTATATAAAGTCAAGCTTGGCAAAATATGAGAATTTTTAGTTTTGTTTATATTAACACTTTTTTTAACATCTCGGAGTGTTCTTCCTTTGTGTCACCAAAGTATTATACGGAGGACACAGATTCTGAAGAATAATATTAATTAGTTAATAAAAAAAATTAAGGACGATACCCAAGAATACTTTTAATAAGAATTGTTTACAGTGGAACATATTTACAAAATTTTAAAAATGTCATCTAAAAATGCCACGTCAAAGTTTTTAATTGATCTTACAAATATTTAATTTGACTTTATTTCAAAGCTTTAGTCTATACATTTTATAACAAATACTACATTCCGAATTCCCACAGCAATAAATCAGATAGCGTAATATGAACTGAACTTTGGTAGTTTTCATAACTTTAATCTAAGAAAGTAATTTGTCTCTGTCAATATAACTTATTGTCCGCTGCGACACAACTGTAACAGACTGCTGTCTCAACTTTGCGACCTCATATTGAGAATGTGATTGTTGTTGGGATATTAATCTTCATTATGGCATGACCTTGAATATATAATTCTACTTAAAACGCTAATATGTAGTTTGGAAATCAGCCATTGCTATAATTAACATACAGTTGAAATTTGGATAGCCAATGGACATTCTTTAAGACTTTTTAATTAAAATTATTTTTTTATGTTTTCATTTTACTTATTAAATTTCAAATACAAAAAATAGATCAATTTACTAAAATCCATAGCAATGGGATATGGCTCTGTAACCAAGATGTGGCGGTTTCAATTCTGGAGAATGTTAATAAATAATTTGCAAATCGATTTGTACCTTTTTAACTTAAAAATGCACAAAGCAATAAAGAACAATGACATTGCTAAAGAAACCCCTTAAACATCTTCTGCGTTCTTGATTTTCAGCACATATTCTAAAAGGAAATAAAACCATTCTGGTCAGATATTGGATCCTGCACAAAAGAGTCCGGCGAAAGGAGGCCAATGTCTTCACAAGCTCTCTTCATTGCTCATTTGAATTTCTGAAGCAAAAGATGGTATGGCAGGTTTGGCTAACCTCCAAACTATCGTAAGGATTTTTGGTACCTAATTGCTGAATGGAATGACAAAAAAAAATTTTAAACAATGCAAGAAACATGGTGCCAAATATAACAACATTTATTCCAGACTTACAATACCACATCAAATTCTCCCAATTAAATTCAAAATAGCAATTAAAAATATGGAAAAAATGAGTCTTTTATATTTATAAATCTAGTTTGTTGGTATCAATAAATTTTATATAGTTATCATATAACCATGTTAGCATGCTTTTATATAAGTTTTCAATTTAGAAATTAAATGAATGATATTATAATAAGGAATGCATTGTATTAAGCGTTAAACCAATACTACATTTATTCAGTCGTATATTTATTCATGGCAATTTTTCACGGATTTTGAGTTCCTTTTTTGTAAACTTTGTAACGAATCAGCGAGCGATAGATCTGGTTTGTCTATCATGAATCCAGCATCAGATTATAGAAAAGCCTGGATGCCTGGGTGATACAGCTCCAGCCAATCACGATGAAGCTCCGCTCCCTTTACTAATTTGTGTAAATGTTAGATGTTTTGTTCCTGCCAGATTTGATTTTAAATTTGTTTACTGTGGCTGAAATACTGTGTATTATTTGTTTCAATTTGCTTCAAGAATTTAACAAGCGAAGCTGAAATGTCTGAGGTAATTGATATGTTCGCACTTTTTCGATGCGGAGTAAACTACAAATGTTAATAATACGAGTACAGCTATTTTAATTCCAGCAACATTTAACTGTACGTAGGGCTTCTTTATTCTTCCTTAATAAAAATATACAGGGTGAGGCAGACCACCCGTACAGTACGTATAGCGGCCAAACCAAACAAGGTAGATTAGTCGTAACAACTACAACCCCCCTATTTCCACCCCAAATAATTTGGAGAAATTATTTTGAAATCTCTAAAACTCCCCAAAAGGGTAGTTTTGGGGGTTAGGGTTGGTTTTTGGAAAATTTTCAAAAGTAAAGGTATGTTGAGTTACACCTCATTTTAAAGGTATTTCTTCACTAAATATTTTGATGCAAAAAGTTTGAACCTATCTTGCCTATTATGTATAGGGTACACCAAAACGTTAAAAAATCTGGGGTTTGTGGGTAAATTTATTGCAACTACCTGCACAAATGAAGAGAGACGATATTTTGATTCAAAACTCATGATGAGACGACTTAATGAAAAAATATCATAAAATGCCACCGTACCCCAAAATTTACACATTTTAAAAATACATATAATTTTGAAATACTTAACATCCCCAATCTAAAAAAAATCATATAGCAACCTAGGTTGTTTTATACATAATTAGAAATGTATTTAAAAAATTAACATTTTCTACATTTAATGCTTGTCTCTATCCCAATGGTTTCAAACCTGTAGTACAAAGATAGATATTTTAATACTTTTACTAAGTTAGTTTGCATTATATCAAAACCCAATAAAACAAATGGAAAACAAGTTGGACTTATAAGCTTAATTTTTTTGTAATAACGTAGTAAAAAACAAATCAGGATTTCTTTCAGTGTAAAATGTTTCAAAAGCAATCTAACCGTGGTGTTCATGTTTGACTCAAATTAACTAAAAGAATTACATATAGAACATTTGATCCAAATTTTGCATAAATAAGCTGTAGTCTCAAAAAAGGTGTCTCTGATGGTTAGTGCTATTGACAAGGCGATTGTAACGGTCTGGTACACCAAGGAGGAGATTATGTCAAAGACTGTCAGAACCACGCCACATAGTATCTGGTCTCCCACAATGCATATTCCTCAACATGACATCAACAAAGTGAAAACTAAATATATATATATATATATATATATATTTATATATATATATATATGTATGTATATATATATATAATAATAATATATTATATATAAATCGCGGCATTTATATTACACCGATAGTAAAATTTACTGGACACAAACATAAATACAGTAGATAATATTAGTTGTGATCTTGACTGCTAAACTAAAATAGTTCATAGCTGCAAACAGGTTTTGACCATGACCAATCAAAGCAAATAATAATGAATCATTTATTTATTACGTTTTAGCTATTAATACATTTTATTAAAAAGGTGAGGGCAACTTCTCGTCTTGATTATTAATATGATTAAAAGTAAGGTCTGTATGAAGTAACAAAAATTATACATTTTGGCTGAAGAAGAGGGCTCATACTATGACAGGATAGTAATACTCGTAACTTAGTGTTAGAAACGTGTTGTTAATAATAGAGTAGTCCGCCCCAAAATAGATGGCCCTTTATTTTATGAAAGATTACAGATCCGTCTCAACACCACGAAGCAGCTGATGAGCAGCAGCAATATGACATCATAACCTCAAATGTTCTCCAACTCTTTTATTGCGACCTGTTTTTCTAAAATATTGGGTTTACCGGAAAACACGACGAGGGTTTATATATCTTGAAATATCGCTTTAAAATCTTAAAATGAATAACATTGGGCCATGCTATATAGTTGTATAACTTAAACAATATGAAAGCTGAAACATTAATAGGACGTAATTTAATACTGAATACGGTATGTGTCACCATATTTTTAGTCTTATTAAAGTAATAGATCTAACGAACATATTGTGGCAGTGGCTGTAAAAAAATATGACTTATATATGAATTTTAAAGATTTACATTTTTTTATGTAAAACTTTTACTAAACAATTTAAGAACTGCAATATGCTCTCTTATTTATTGTATAAGCTTACAATGAAAATTTATGAATGTTAAGAAATAAAACGAGGTGATGAAATTACCAAAGATAATGTTTTACGTCAATTGTTACTAAAGTTGATGTTCACATTGGGTTGAAACTAAATATAGTTGTACATAATTGAGTTTCACAGACCGGAAACATTACATAAATTTGAGTAACCTATTAATAGCTCCTTAATACTTTAGCCTGCAATTAATGTGGCACATATTTTCTCTTACTTTTCACACTCCTCGACGCATTATCCTTCAGTTTTAAAATTACCTTCAAATCACCGTCAATAATCGCTACCACAGTTGATATCATTGATGTAGCAGCTGGTGGCTACATTATCACGCTTCAGTGACGAAAAGTTGTCAAAGGTATTCAAATCGCAGCCTCGATTGGGGAGAACATTGCGCCCAACGTTATCAAAGAACCTTCATTACAGCCCTTTAATCGTTCGGTTAGTTCGCTTTGTAACTTACAGAGCATCCACCTCTACCTTTCTCCCTTTGATGTTACTTTTAGAATCACCCAAACTTTGTGAACCAAATCAGTCCCATTTATGTGTTATTAATACTGTGGTGTGTTCAATGTATAACAATAGTTTGGGTTTAGGGTTTATGTATATCCAACATTTATATGACTCAAAAGTAGAAGTTTTTATCTAATTGTTATACACTTTAAAATTAAAAGTTATAATCAAGTAGGAAACGATAGCTATTTCACTATATAACATAAAAATAAAAAACTAATTTTTGTGTACTAGAAAATTTTACTTTGTACACTTAAAATTAAATATAATCTGAATATATTAACTTGTTAAATTGAAGAAAAATTTAGCTCTTACCTCCTGAAGATTATTAACTTTCAAATAAATCAATATTTCGCTGTACGTTCAAACACAAGATTCCTTACAGAATAATTTCAAGTCAAACAATTTGATTTCTAACACAAAAGCCTGATGCAAAATATATACTGTATCGCCAAATTAACAGCACTATCACTTCAACCTAAAACCTCAACGGTTGAATACGTCATTTCTCCAGAATCTCATTGGATATCCGCCTAACAATGCAAATAACCCAAACCTGCCTGATTGAATTCCTTCGCTTTTAGTCAATTTGGCTGGAACAGCATGTATTATCAAGAATTATCCCTTATATTCCTTGGGATAATTATAAAGTGAGGAAAACCAAGCATAATCTTTCTCTTGTAATTAGTTTTTTCTCCAATTGGATTACATCCATTTTCATTTTATTCAATGGAAAATTACACATTCACAGTTTATATCAGTTTACCATATTTAAACCAGAATTAATAAACACTAATAACATTGTACTTGCAACTGCAACCAAATCTGGTACGATTGTGTTTCTATCATATGACCTGTAAAGGTTGTAAGTATTATCAATTCAACTAAAATACTAAAAATAAGGCAATTTATTTTGACAGACAAACATTGTTTTCTGAAATTGTTTTAAATTAGCTGCAACCAAATTATTGTATTATAGTTTAGACTTTTAAAATGTAATATAATTTGCATGTCTAAAATCCTTCGTCGTAATGAAACCCTCATACATATGTTACCTAAAATTATTTCAATATCTGTAAGATTTATAGTTTTAGGACCATCTGCCATTTTTAAAGTGATTGATTTATAATAGTTTACGTAATGTTTTATGGCATTTCGATAGCAGCAGTTCTGTTCAAATGAACCTGTAAATTACGAAACCAATATTAATTGAGATTTGTCTCTTAGCAAACCAAATATACGTACATAGGAAGTCAATATTTTTATAAAACAGACATTTTCTCGTAAATATAGAGATATTTTGTAATTTGTTCTATAACACCACACTTGCTAAAATATTGTATTAACATGCCAGCCATTAAATATCAGTTACATTACGAAATTATGCAAAATTACTTTTTAAGCGATTAATCAATTTTCTGTTTAATATGACTACAATTGAGAACCACACAATAAAATCTATTATTATTTTTAGTCCAATCATATTAGGTTTTTTAAACTTCAATCTGCGGAAAAATTCCTAGTGACCTTAATTTTTGTAAACAACTTCATTATGACGTTTCAATGAAGTTGTGAAAAATCGCCATTGATATCGTGCCGTCTAAAAAAGTTATAAGGGTTAAAAGGTCCCGAAAATCTGTTTTTCGCGAATGTTTAGCGACCTATGGCTTGGAGGTCAACACAGGTCATTATAAAAATTATTTCTCATACGATTATCTACAAAAAATGTCTGTTACATTTTTCTGTAAAGTCAACAGTTTTAAAGTGACACTATAGCTAAATAACTGGACTGAGCAATGTACGTCTCACTGTTATTGTTATTTTGGAATGCAATGCAGTCCTTTGCGTTTGCATTTTTTTAAACCTGATACAATTATCTTATGATGTTTTTATGTTTATTGTAAGAAAAAAGATTGAGCTCATAATATAGTTATATTTTGCATTATATTTCAAATTTAAATAATAGTATAGGCATTTTACAGTTATCGCCAGAGTTACAACCCTGTGTAAATCTTCACAGGTTAACTATAATCGCTTTGACTTAAATTACATAATCACAAGCAATGCAATTGATATACAACTTAAAATTGAAAGAAATACAATACTGAAAAACATAATACGTTCATCTACAAATAAATAATATAGAATTTTCAGAATTAAGTCCAAATAATAGGCTACTTAATACTTAAGAAAGACATTGATATTGTTTTAGTGTATTGATGTAAAAAAACCTAACTCATTATATATTTATAAGACATGAAAATGTTCTTTTCTTTGAAAGAGTACTGTGCCCATACATGCCGTCTAAGTTTCCCTGTTTTAATAGCGTAGAAACATTGATAACACAAAACCCTAAAATATTTTGGACGTGAACCATATTAAATCACTAAATGTTACTTTTAAACTGCTAATAGTATATATCCACTTATACAGACCTATATATGGACCCGAAACCGCTTCATGATTGGCTGATGGATATATTTTCCTTCTTGACTAATTATAAAGTTTATCCATAATCCCTGGAAACTGGGATATACAATTTTCTAAATATATTATTTTTTACAAATAATGTTATGTATTTGGTTTTTTGAGGGTATTTCGTTGTAGCTGACATGTACGTATGATTACGGTTTGTGTGGATAAAGTTTTTAGAGGTACAAAATATTTTTATTGTAGATATTCTACAAAATGAATACCTAATTAATGAGTAAACGTTTAAGTTTCTTGCAAATGTGACACTTACTAAGGAATTCACTGTACTGAACAACATAAGTTTCACTGTTAATGTTAATTTGGAATGCAATCCAGTCCTTTGCGATATTTCAAATTTAAATAGTAGTATGGGTTTTTGGAAACTTGTACAAAAATCGGTATAAAATTCTGGGAGTAACATGTAATAATAAAGAATAAAAAACCAACTTTCCTGGTAGCTTTCGGTCAAGCATTAAACTTACTGGAAGTACAACACAACTCTAGATTTAAGTGGCAATATAATGACAAGTTACTATAAATAATCTAAATATTGTAGTACGAGTATACAGAGGAGAAGTAAACTAAGGTTCTCCCTCGTCCTTCGGTGATGCTACCAGATACATTGTCTATCTCCACATCCACTTGTAGCAGTAATGTACGTCATGTGCATAAGTACTCCAGTTTACATGGAACATGAACGCACACAGACCACAATGTTTATTCCTTTGTGACCGACTTGTCAGCGCAACACCTGTAGCAATATATTGAAACACAACATAGATAAATCACTCTAATTAATTGGCGTAGTGTTGTACGTATAGAACTGACCAGAAGAAAGCTAAGGTTAACTGTCGTCCGTCTAGGCTACTAGATACATTGTGCATCTCACCTGCAAGGCAGGTGTAGAGAAAGTCATGTTCATGAATGATCACGTTTATGTAGAACAAGTAACCTACAAAAACTGCAATGATTTATACATTCACGTATTTATAGGAAAAACCAGACATGAAAACGAAGTTTTCTGTCAAAGAGATTGCAAAGTAGTTGCATCCAGATTATGGCTCTGTTTATTTTGTAATTGGTCACGAGATGGAATCTACCAAAAAGTTCTCTGGGTATTTTTTGACGAAGGGCGGACGAAAAATACTCGTTTGCAAGTCAGGGCAGTCAAGCGGATCATTAATACTTTTATAAAGAAACATTATACATCTACATTGAAATTCATGTTTATGAGTGATTCAAATTGAATGGACAAAGTATGTACAAATACAGTTCAGATACTTTGTTTTAAAAATGTCAACATGTACCATTGACTTTGAAAACTAAATTGTAAGAGCTCATTGTTCTAGTAGGAACGTTGCTGTACTATAAAATTACACTTGACACAGTAATAACTCGCTGTCGAAATATCTTTTTGAAACTAAATATATATAAATGTTCATAACATACAAAATACAAGTAGTGTAATAATAAAATACATTACAATTGAGATTGCTTATTGATGAAGCATATCTTTTTTGGTTAATATGTTCTTATTTTAGTTTCTGGTTAATTCCGCCGGATATTTGACCAGGCTCGTATTTAGACGGCCCATTTCCGCTGTACTTTTCGTTTATAAAACAGGGTACTGTTGTAAATGTTTCCCTTTGAGAGGATCTGTGCAACAGTTTTACGTCGGGATGAAAACGAAATTTGTAATTAACCGATCGATACATCGGAGTATCGAAGGACTCGACGGAACAACAAGACAACGCACAGTGACGGACAGACAGAGTGTCTTCTGACCTTTTGACCTCAGTGTTACTCCTGACCTCCTCCATGGACCAACAGGAACCTATCTATCAATAGTGAAGTCTTTAAAACCTGGAATTATTGCATAACAGACAAAGAAAAACATACACATGACAAGAAACACATGTACTGCGTTTCAAGTTTCGAAGACCTTTCTTCTCCTATAAAGAGTATGCTAGTGACAGGCAGAATATATAGGGATGGACTGCCCTATGACACTGTTGACGACAATCTAATAGTATTCTTTTTCGTTTTTTATAAACCTATGTCCAAAATTTCAAATCGCTAGGAAACTACGACATAACTTCAAGAAAGTCATTTTCAATTTCTAATAATCACGATTTAGTTAAATACGTCCCATATCTGGAACTTTCAAAAGTACTTGGAGGAACATGTGTACTTCGAACCACTAATAAAAAAGGGTATGAATATGTTTCATATGCATCTATGATAAAAAAATTATTTCATTTAATGAATTCGGTGTATTAATATAATGATTTTAGTTAAAATGTATTGAATTAAATGAATAGAGTATTTACAAATAATTGGATTCCAGTTCAGTAAATTTTTACGATGGTTGTATTAGCTGTGTTTGATGTACTACATTTACTACTTGATGCAAGGAATCACATATTTTTTTACTGTACCCTAATTACAAATGTGCAGAGAAGTGCAATCCAGTCTGGCCATTTTAGAGGTCGAATTCAACTGCTAGCTACTCTTATTCCAATTTCAAGAATTTAGATATATAAAATCAAGAGAGTGGAACGTCCTTCACACAAAACATATTATCATAGGATGAAATCGTGATATTACAAAATCCAGCTGGGGTGTGATTATTTCTCGGAATAGTACCTTATCCCAACTATTTATATATTTATTAAAACAAAGCTCAGAGCGTTATGTCTAAGTAAATTTGTTTGAAATTGTATTCATTTACATTTGTAGCATAGTGTTATCATAGTACTTATCGTTTTGGTTTATAAAATTAAATAAAATATACCTATGTCCCATAAATATGGATATTTGTGTTACTAATAACATTAAAAAAACCTTTAAGGCGTTATAGTAAAATATTTTCAGATAAAATGTAATAAGTTCAAGCTTAGAATCGCTGTTTTTTTATGAATAATGCCCCTAAACAAAAGAAGATTATTACTTTATTTTTAATGCATAACATATTTATTGAGTTGCAAACAATAGTTTACTTTCTTAACATCAAAATATTAATCATAAGATGCCATTGACATTTAGTTCAGAAACTGCATGGATTTAATTACTGTCAGAAGGTAAATACGATAGTTATAATTGTTGTCTATTATTCTAATGTTGCAACACTAATAATAAATCAATTGCAATATATGTATTGTAAGTGCTGTAGTCTAGTTTGAACAAACATACGAGTAGGATATTATCTGGAAGATATATCGTTGCAATTATTATATTTAATGCAACCTTTGAACTCACTTTAAACTGTCATTTAAACTGTCAAAACTTAATTAATTATAACTAAATTGTAATGTAATTACAGTATTATATACTATATATATAGTCATAATTTGTTGGTAAATTGACGTGTTTTCCTTTCAAATTTCTCTTACATTTTAACTGATTGAATTTCTAATTTTCAGCTTAAATGATTGCATTAAAAAAATACGTAATAATGTTAAAAATGTACAAAACTACATATACATCGTAAAATATTCCATTTATATACACCTATAAAATCGAATTCTTTACCAGCGCTGCGTAGAAAATTCAAATGTTTCCAAGAATAATTAAGTTTTACACTAGACAACTATAACGACTTGGATTGTTGATATTAATATTCCAGAGTATTAATATTTAAATCATCAATAATACATCCAAGACGATATAAAATATTTTTTGATTAGTAAATATTCTAGTGAATATTAAGTACAATGTATTACTAAACTTGTTAACTATTAAATATTATCTGGTTTGTCTAAAATAAAAATCACAGTTCTAAATAAAAACAATGGATTTATTTTTAACTGGTAAATTAATAAGTTCAACGTTTCAGAATTATTATCACTCTATTTTCCACAAAGAATTGCCAAACCTTTTTGTAAATTTAAAAATTCCTTTGGCAAGAAATAAAATATTAATCAAATATATCAAACTAAAAATCAGAGCTCTCTTCTAAAATAAAATAATAAAGTTTTAAAATAAGAATGAAATACCACTTGGAAATAATAAAAATAAAAATGTTCACTTCTAAGTTCACTCAAAATTCAAAATAAAAATTTCAACTTCTCTTTACACTATTTGATCCTTAACTTTCAAGACACTGCAATTCAGATTACAAGTCTCTCTCTAACAATTATTAAAGTTCAATTAATTTTCAATTAATAATTCACAATAAAACAGTTCCAGTTAAATATTAATAAATTGCTACCTTTTCAAATCTCAATTAAAGTTATTAACAAAGTTCAATTTTAATTCACTTCTCTTGCAAGCATGAACCAAATGTAACTTGTATGATGCTATTATGCTCTATTGTTCTTCGAGAATAAGTTATTCAGATTGCTCTGTAGTTTCTATGAATTTAATTTGTTCCTATAAAAAAGACAACAAAATTAATTTAATATCAGATCAAGATGACTATTTCAATAAAACGTACAATAAAGTGGTGCTTACCTCAAAATCACTCGCGGAAAAATTTTTTAGAAAAACGGCGCACTGCAATTAACTTTACTCACGAAAATAACCAAAGAAGAGGCGAAAATTACGAGCGAGCGCTTAAATACTTCCCTTTCCAATCACCTTTACAGGACATCCGTGAGCTCTCTCATTGGTCCAGCTGTATCAAACCAGGAGAACAATACTCACAATAAGACAAGTTCTAATCAATTCAAGGCAGTCAACCTGCCTTCCTAACAATTTAAAAACTACCAGTGCTAACTTGCCAAAGGATTACATGTTCGATTTTACCCTGACATTTCACAATATAATCTAAAATTAAGTCCCAATATTTCGATCCCTAAATTTTTATTTAATTTAAGTTTTAATTAAAAAATAAATCAATGTAGCTTTAAAAAAACGCTACATTACTCCCCCTCCTTTACTTCTAAAATACGGCCCTGCAGTTGATAAAAGAAATTTAACCCCAATTAAGCAATTAAAAATGTTTTTAAAATGTACATCATTTAGTTACCCACCAATGTTTTTAAAACAGACAGAACAGTTTAAACAAATAGAGATTGACCGTTATAAAAGGAATGTAGGTCAATAACTCGAGATAGCGAACCCTAATACCCTCACAATTCTAATTTTACTATCTCTACGGCCGGTCAGTCCTTCCCCAGTGAAAGGTATTTTGTCCCTTCCGGTATCTTTCTGTCGACATCTATCTATGGACATCAGCTCCCTCAGTCAGTGAGTGCGTGAGCGTCGATGTAGCCGTGTCGTACCCTGCTCCGTAGCGTAGCCACCACCCCCCGTTGTTGGAACCGCCGGTGGCCGCGCACCGTCCGCGGGTGTGACCAGTGTTAGTGTTGTTCCGTTTCTCACCTCCACAGCATCCCACATATAAACAGAACATTCTCTCTTACTATGACAAGGTCCCGTTTGTCACCATTTATGTCGGAATTTTCAGAGCTTGTCTCGTTTCGTTTTCAAAAATTTTAATTTTTATCCAACTCGAAGATTGCTCATTCTTTCCTTCATAACTTTATTAAAAATATTTAAGACCCTTTATTTAATTACTAACACGTTATTTACATTGGATTACAAGGGGAGGGGTTGACCTAAATTTCTTTCTCTCATTCATACACTATAAACAAATATCAACATGAAAATTGGACACACAAGAAGGAATGTTAGTACAACAATAATATAATGTCTATATACTAATATCAGACAGTATAATGGTTCTAGACACTATTATTAAATACTACATTTCTTAATTTTAAAGTCCTGAGGCCATGTAAATTATCCTCTTCATGTACTGTATATATTTATTTATATGTCATAAAAATCCCCTTTTTCTTTTAATTACCTGAAAGAAAACACAAAACCTAGACTTGGCCTATGGTTACTCAATTATGACATTTTAATATGGGTTTTTTTTAACTTTATGCTGAAAGAAAAAATCGTCCAATTGTTCTTTACTGTCCAAGTGTTCCAATTAAATTTCACTTAAGCGGGTCTCAAATCTTGTAAATGCACTCTTTTCAAAATTTTCAAGTCCTTGGTGTGCTGTATTATATAAACTGTTCTCTGAGATAATAATCACAATCTTGTATGGTCCGTCAAATTTCCTATCCAATTTATTTCTGTGTCCAGGTATTTTACGAAACACTTCATCATTAATTTAAACTTTCGGTGGTTTATATTATAGGGCCTTAACTTCGGATTTTAATAAACTGTTTATTTAAATTCTCCAACGCCTCCGCATATTTTTGACATTTTTCCTTTGGCACTAAATTTTCAAAAATTGATTTCAAGTTCCACTTTAAATCCAACTCATTGTTAGGTTTAAAATTAAACATTAAAGAATATGCGCTATACCCAGTACTGTCATTCACACACGAGTTAACTGGCTTGTTGAATTTTTACTTAAAATCAGAGTCCCAGTTCCTTTTGCAATCACTATACAAGCAAGTCAAAATTGAATTTAAGTTTCTAAAATATCTTTCAGATTTGTTACCACTGGGGTTGTACGGGATTGTAGTGATTAATTTCACACCTCATTTCAAAAGATTTGCCCTTAACTCCTCGCTGGTGAAGTAAGTAGCGTTTGTCACTCACAATAATTTCCGGCAAACCAAAGTTTTAAAAAATATTACTCTCTAAAGTTTACAATACCATACCTGAATTCACTTTCCTGAGAGGCACGACCCAATTGCACCTTGTGAAGTCGTTCACCATGAGTAGAATGAATTCATCCCGCCTTGAAGATCTACGCAGAGGTCCAAATACATCCATGTGGACTTTCTGTAGTGGACGTGCTGAAATGCCTGCATGCAGCTCACCACGGTCTCGCGCCAATTGGTATGTTCACTCAAAACATTTTCGTAAAGTTTATCTACAGTGTTTATCAGTAATAATTTGTACACCACGGAACCACAGTTTTTAAAGTAATTCGTCCTTACTTAAAAAGTACACTATGGGAGCCATTTTTTTGTTAAATAAATTTTAACTTAACTAGACAACACAAGTTCTTGCCAAAGGTTTCTAACAAAGTTTATATAACAGTTTGTATAAGTTTTATTAAAAATTCACTGGATTACTTTTACAAGCAGAGTGGCGCAGTCAATATAACGACTTGGATGGTTGATATTAATATTCCAGAGTATTAAATATTTAAATCATCAATAACACATCCAAGATGATATAAAATATTTTTTGATTAGTAAATATTCTAGTGAATATTTAAGTACAATGTATTACTAAATTTGTTAACTATTAAATATTATCTGGTTTGTCTAAAATAAAAATCACAGTTTCTAAATAAAAACAATGGATTTATTTTTAACTGGGTAAAATAATAAGTTCAAAGTTTCAGAATTTTTATCACTCTATTTTCCACAAAGAATTGCCAACCCTTTTTTTAATTTAAAAATTCCTTTGGCTAGAAATAAAATATTAATGAAATATATCAAACTATAAATCAGAGCTCTCTTCTAAAATAAAATAATAAACTTTTAAAATAAGAATGAAATACCACTTGGAAATAATAAAAATAAAAATGTTCACTTCTAAGTCCACTCAAAATTCAAAATAAAAATTTCAACTTCTTCTGTACACTATTTGATCCTTAACTTTCAAGACACAGCCAATTCAGATTACAAGTCTTTTCTCTAACAATTATTAAAGTTCAATTAATTTTCAATTAATAATTCACAATAAAAACAGTTCCAGTTAAATATTAATAAATTGATACCTTTTCAAATCTCAATTAAAGTTATTAACAAAGTTCAATTTTAATTCACTTCTCTTGCAAGCATGAACCAAAATGTAACTTGTATGATGCTATTATGCTCTATTGTTCTTCGAGAATAAGTTATTCAGATTGCTCTGTAGTTTCTATGAATTTTAATTTGTTCCTATAAAAAAGACAACAAAATTAATTTAATATCAGATCAAGATGACTATTTCAATAAAAACGTACAATGAAGTGGTGCTTACCTCAAAATCACTCGCGGAAAAATTTTTTAGAAAAAACGGCGCACTGCAATTAACTTTACTCACGAAAATAACCAAAAGAAGGGCGAAAATTACGAGCGGGCGCTTAAATACTTCCCTTTCCAATCACCTTTACAGGACATCCGTGGAGCTCTCTCATTGGTCCAGCTGTATCAAACCAGGAGAACAATACTCACAATAAGACAAGTTCTAATCAATTCAAGGCAGTCAACCTGCCTTCCTAACAATTTAAAACTACCAGTGCTAACTTGCCAAAGGAATACATGTTCGATTTTACCCTGACATTTCACAATCTAATCTAAGATTAAGTCCAAATATTTCGATCCCAAAATTTTTATTTAATTTAAGTTTTAATTAAAAAAATAAATCAATGTAGCTTTAAAAACGCTACAACAACACTATCATTGTACCTTTGTAATCAGATTTTAGCTGAAATTCAAGAGAAATTTTCTATCTTTACTTGATCTGTAGGTCCAGTGCTATATGTGATATCCTCGTTGTTTATTTTTCTAGTATGTATGTAATAAAGAAAACCTTGTTCGATTAAAATGGTAAATATCGTTACAGTATTATATACTAATTTTGCTTAAATTTGTAATGTAAAAAACTGTACGTACTTACAACTAACTTAAAATGACCAAATAATGTTTTCCTAGCAATTAGCTTACTCAGTGGATTTATACTACGTTTTCAAATAAAGTATATTTATATTTATGTTGGTATAAATCATATTTTTAAACGGAAACTTAAATGGTATTACTGAAATGTTTAATAATACAGATCAGAAATAAAAAA
This sequence comes from Homalodisca vitripennis, assembly GCF_021130785.1. Lineage (NCBI taxonomy): Eukaryota > Metazoa > Arthropoda > Insecta > Hemiptera > Cicadellidae > Homalodisca > Homalodisca vitripennis. The sequence goes on from NC_060212.1 coordinate 40,338,599, forward strand.
GGATCTTGATATGAGCCTTTCAAATAACAAAATTAAAAGAATATAAATAATAAAATTAAGTATTTCATCAAATACTACGAGAATGTTTTTTTTTTTTAATTGATACGTTTTACTCTATGAAATCTAACGGCGCAGTATATTATTTTCAGTTGTATCAAAATCCTTTAGAAATAAATTTAATGAAATTATGAATACTCAATTTTAAAAATTAGTAATTTATATGATTTTAAATACTACTAATGCATTAATTTATTTTAAAAGTGATAAGTCTCGAATGCACAAATTTAGGCATGTCTTGTGCCCTATACGCAGCTTGTCTTTGATATTTGCTTGCAGCTTGCTCTGATTATATGAACCGGTTTTAATTGGAACCGAATATATCGGCCAGAATCATAAATTGAAATATATTCCCTATCGTTCTACGAAAAAGTAACGTTCTTATTTGAATCTATCCTGACAGTAACATTTTAATTACTACACTTTAACTAACAGAATGGTTTTAAACCATGTTGTTTTTATTTTTGTGCTATTCTTACTGTGTGTATTTGAATATCTAATTAAATCTAGGTTAATTCTGTGATGTATTGATAGCGGAATCCATTGATGGATCTGTGATCATCCATCACCAGGTGTCACAGTTATTGATGGCCTAGTGTAGGAGCGACCTCTGTGTTAGCTTTTTATTTGCTGTTTTAGCGTAGATTTCAACGGACTATTTAAAGTTTTACTGTTATTACTGAACCAATTACAAACTGTTTCTGCTGGTAAATTCATATAAGGAAAAATGACCGTCATTGGATGTCTAGAGGTTAAACGGCATTTCCAACAAGGACAGAATAAGGCTTCTCTCTGACGGGAGGTCTTGGTTATTTCCAAGAACTTCATTAAAAAATTAGAAACAAATTTAAACTATTTCGTCATAATATAACTATTACCAATATCAAAGATGCCATGTACGTACAAATATGCTTAAAAAAACATGTTTCGAGAAATAAGAATAAGAAATAAGAATAAGAATAAGAAATATTTTTATTCCATTTGAAAATAAATACAGATATAAATCATAATTAAAAACTCGGGAATTCTAGCCATCTAGACAGGTGGCGATGGCTAGCACAGTTTATCAAACAACTAAATTGGCATACAACAGTCTATATTTGACACTTAAACTGGCGGTCCACTGCAGCGCCTACTATATACACACAAAGTATTTACACAAAACTATTAAGTCAAAACTAAGAATTATAGATTATTTCTTGTTAAAATTAATACCCCAGTAAGTACATATTTTCAAATTTTACGAAACAGAAATAAAATATTATATATTCTAAACTTAATGCTACCATTTTCAATGTTTCATCCACGACATAACATTTAATGGAAATTAAAATTACTCCCAAGATGAAGTATTACATCATTGTATAATACAATTTTAATTTACATCGAGTTTATAATATATCACTGAATGATGCCTGTTAATTTCAGTAATTTCATCCTTTTCCCAGCAACCAAATTCTAATTTGTTTTAAAAATAAATGTTTTTTATACAAATAATTTTGATTTGGTTTTGGTAGCAGGTTAAACAATTTTGGACCTTAAAAATACAAATGACTTTCTAAAGAATGACTTATACACTTTTGGTCTTTTGAAAAGACCTTCTGAAGCAGCTCGCGTATAATATTTAAACTGTTTATTATTGTCATCACCACTTCGCATATAAAACGTTTTTAATACTTTAAATACAAATAGATATTTTAATGGTAGTATTTTCAACTGTCTGAACAGAGGAAGGGACGGCTCACGTTTACATTTAAATGTTATTATTCTAATAAAGTGCTTCTGTATTATCTCCAGTGGGTTTAAAAGCTTTATTACTAGCTCCCCCTCAAATTTCTATCCCATAAATAAATCTGGAGTGAATTAGTGCAAAGTAAAGGGTGCGTATTACAGCCTCAGGTAGCAAGTTCCTCAAAAAGTAACATTTTCTGACGTTTCTTCTTATTTGTGACTGTAGATTGTCTGTATGTGGTTTCCAGGATAATGATTCGTCGATTATTATCCAAGGTATTTGATTTTGTTTCACTTGCTCTATAACTGGACATTTTACATTTATTGTCATTCTCGCAGTTAATATTTACGTGAAATTTCAAGTTGTTGTTGAAAAAAAAAAAAACGTTTAAGACCAAAAATTTATAAATTTAGTTTTTTCGGCGTTTACTATCATGTTATTATTTTCACACACCACGCTTTTAATGACCGAATGTCGAATTTCATTTCCTCTAAAATGTTAGTCCAGTGTGTAATTATTATATTGAAGAGCAATGTCGTCAGCAAAAGCTGTGGCTCTTCCCTTGAAGGGAACGCATAGTAAATCATTCACGAATATTAAAAACATAGTTGCACTAAGCACAGAGCCTTGAGGGACGCCCCGGGATACAGGTTTTGAGTTACTGGTAATATTAGCTATATTCACTTTTTGAGTTCTGTTCGTTAAATAACTTTCAAACCAGTCCAGCGCAACTCCCCTTACTCCAGCAGCCTTAAGTTTTTCTAAAAGTATTCCGTGATCTACTAAATCGAAAGCCTTTGAAAAGTCTATGAAAATACCGGAAGATTTATTATTGTTATTAATACTGTGTAAAACATTTTCCATAAGAGTTGTAATTGCGGTCTCAGTACTCTTTCCTTCAGTAAATCCGAATTGATAGGGCGAGAAAAATTTTACTTTATTTAAAAAAGACAACAACCTTGCTTTCATACATCTCTCAAAAACTTTAGAGAATACACATAATACAGCGATTGGTCTGTGGTTCTGTAAAAGTTCCCTATCACCTTTCTTAAATATTGGAACGACAGTTGCTTGCTTGAATTTAGTAGGGAACTTTCCACTTAAGAAACTTAAATTCACAATAAATGCTAAAACTTTGGAGATTTTCAGGTTCAATGAATTTTATTAAATGAGTAGATATATTATCACAGCCGGTTGATTTCTTATTTTTTAGGCTTTTAATGATGGAAGAGATTTCTTGATGAGTGACAGGGTTAAGGAAGAGCGAGCGCGGCTGGTGCTGGCAGTTACCTGAGTGTGTCGGGACGCGGGCCGGGAGGGCTGGTTATCAGCTGTTGCGCAACAGACACAAAGTAATCATTAAAGCTACGTTTTCCTAGCTCCGCGACTGGGCTTGCTCCGTGCTACGTAATTAAGGCCCAGTGCGCCGCGTGTTTAATTGAAGCGCATTAAATACTGCGCAGCGCAAATGTGTTTTCCTAGGGATTTGTCATTTTACGCAGCGTAACGCGCGATTTAAACTCTCTCCTCGTCTAGTTTCATCTTTTGAAGAAATGTACAGTTTTCATTGATATGGACTGGAAAGGAATGTTTTGGCAAAGTTATTGCTCTTCTTGGAAATGGACGAGGATGTCGACATTGCTGTTACTCTTTTATAACATTTTATACAATTTTATTTTTTTCTCAGGTTTCTGGCCTACGGGAGGATTATACCGATAATTGGCTTTCCAATACAGAATTTCTGCGTCTACAATATCAAAATTTTGTCCCAGACGTTTTTGACAGTGTTGTCAAGGACAAAATAGAACATGTGCATTTGCCACCACCATCGGAGATTGATTGGAAACAGAAAGCCGAAGAATTCTGGGTCAACTGAGATTTCCCAAATTGTATATCTGCAATAGACGGAAAACACATGAGGATAGTTGCACCAGCTCATTCAGGATACCTTTTTCACAATTTTAAGAACTTTTTCTCCATTGTATTGTTTGCTATGGCTGACGCAAACTGCAAATTTGTACTGATCAATGTCGGAGCATACGGCAAAGAAGGAAAATGCTGGAATCTTAAAAAAAAGTCTAAAATGGGAAATTGATTCAAGAAGGAACTATTTTCCCACCTCCTGAAAACCTACCTTCTTCTGAAATTAAGCTACCATTTGTTGCAGTAGGAGATGAAGCAATAAACTGGATAATGATGTCATGAAACCCTACACGCACAAACAAGCCATCGCAGATGTTCATAAACGACACTTTAACTACGCCACTTGTCGTGCTAGAAGGGTAACTGAAAATGCATTTGGTATTTTGTGTCACATTTTCAGAATTTTTTCACACCAATAAACTTGAAACCAGAAACAGTCGACTTAGTCATATTCGTAAGTTGCTGTCTTCATAACTGGATCAGGGATGACTTTATTGCACGCAACCCCAAAGGACCAGTGACTTATCCGCAGCACGAACTTCCTACACAAAACATGATCCCTTTGGCTTATGTCGGAGGCTATGCTAAAGCAGAAGGGTTTAAAGTAAGAAGCAGTTTTACTGATTACTTTAATGGAGCTTAACTACTCAAATAAAAATAAAAGCTCTGTATCAGAAAAAAACTGTGTAATGTGAGCAAACTTTGTAGCTTAGTAATTAAGGGGAAGAGAGTTTATTTATTTTAATGTTCACTACCTCATGTTTAAAAACGCCAAATTTAAAGATTTGTATTACCATCAGTAGAATTTGTACATTATCTCATCTGTTCACTATAAGTATTAATTTGATTGATCTAAATTTGTTCAAGTTAACATGAAAGTGTATATAATAATAATAATATAACACATAGTCGTCAGCCCTGCTGCGCGGTGCGTGATTGACCGCTCTCGAGGCAGTGCTCCCAGTCGCGCAGCAAAGACCACGCAGCGCGGTTAAGGGCTAAGCACGCAACGCGTAGCTAGGAAGACACCTCCATTGGTTTACAGAGAACCGGTGGTTTCGTCAGTTACGGAGCACGGAGCACGCAGCGCAAAAAGCCCAGTCGCGGAGCTAGGAAAACGTAGCTTAAAACAGGTTCGCTATCGCCTGCGGATTCTGTTCTATCCGTCCGTCTTCTAATCTTATCTTAGTTATTTGCACTCTATTTTTCTGGTCACTTAAATTGTTTACAATTCTCCACTGCTCCGAAGTGTTACCAGCGTGTTTTTGGAATAATTTATGATAAAAAGCTTTTTTTCGCGTTGTCAATTTCAAGGCAGAGATTTGCTTTAAATCTGTTAACATAATTTTTGGAAATCTAGATCAAATGGTCTATTTTTTTGTGTTTTTAACAGTTTATTTCTTTTCTCAATTTTTTTTAAGTATTGTTTCAGTAATCCACGGACTATTTGTTTTAGCTTTGTGAAATTTGTTCGATATTGTTATATCTTCCGTATTTTGCTGAATGCAGTTATTTAAAATTGAATAAAAAGAGTGAACAGCATTGTCTACATCGTTCCAATTAAAAACACTACTCCAGTCTGTTGTCATCAACGCAGTTTTAACACCATCGTAATTTATTTTTTTTAAAGTTTTTTCTGTAGATCTATAGTTGGGCTTTTCATTTGATATGATAAGGGCTACTAAGCTATGATCAGTAATATTTATGTGAAAAATTCCGGGTTTGAAATTGCTTAAACATTTGTGTCTTCAAAAATATGATCAATATTAGTAGAAGAATCCTTAGTTATTCTAGTATAAATTATCAATTAAAGGAGTAAAACTATAGTTATACATGAGAGATAAATAGGCGTCTGTGTCTGTATTTGATTTGTTTATATCAATATTTAAATCGCCCATAATTATTGAATTGGTTTTTAATCTACTAAAAATAGGTTCTAATTCAGTTAAGAAGTTGTTAACAAGTAAACTCGTGTTTTCTATAAATTCCAAGTAATGAAAAAGGTATATCGGGAAAAACTAATTGTTAATAATAAAACATCTGCAGTTGTCATAACACAGTCTACTAAATTAGATTTAATTCTGTTGTTAATATAAACTACTACTCCTCCTGATCTATTTAATATGTTACAATAAAAGAAAGAAGAATAGTTTGGGATTTCAAAGTAACATTTTTTTTTTCTTCGCAAATCCAAGTCTCGGTTAAGACTATCACATCTATGTCTCGTTTTAATGGTTGAATATAAGCTAAAAAGAAGTTAAAGTTTTTTTCCGGAGACTTCTAATATTTTGATGAATACATAAAACATTTTTATAATTATCGATTTCAAAAAAAGTTTTGTCTAGAGTATCAAAGACACTACATACATTTAAGCTCATAAGGTTTTGTTATAACAGCAGTAAAATTAAACAAAAAAAATAATTGGCCTAGAAAATTGTATAAGTACTAATCATTATTAAAATTATACGTCTAAGAATCCAAGTAATGATGATAAAATATTGAGGAAGTCAGTTTGCTTTTTTATCTTAAATTCGTAACGTTGAATCAAGAGAAAATGTAACTCCATTAAGTCTGAGAGGCAACTGGATTTGTGCTTTGTTTTCTACACCCTCATCGTGTTACCGTTACGTCTTTGTATCAAGGAGTGAATTGATTAAAGGTCTCTACTCTAGTTGATACACAGTTTAATTTGAGTTTAGAAATGTAAAACTAGTTTTATTTATGTTTAATTTAATAAAGATTTATTTATCAAACATAAAATTGCCATTACACTTTTCAACAAGAGTTTACAAGCAACAAAAGCTTACTGTTTTATCTTAATGTACTGTTAAAATATTTATACTATTAAATTAGTTTTAATTAGAACATAGCAAAGATCTAATAACTGAAAATAGCACCGTGCGGATCCGGGTAATAAATAGACCGCAGTATTCCTGCTTGTCGTAAGAGGCGACTGATGGGGCAGAGCGCACTTCTCTGTTTTACGCTTATTCTTTTCAAAGTTCCGTGTTTTAACTAATCGCAATACCCCGACTTTTCAAATCATTGCGGTCGACTTAAGGGCGTAGCTTTGTGTCATTCAGCCGTAAAGTTGTTGGATGTCTTTGTTGGGCAGAGAGTACAGCTTAAAATCTGGGTCGTTTCTTCGTACTTCCCAGGCTGCGGATGGTAAGGGGGCTCGGGTCAGCTTAGCCAGCAATGACCTGGCTGCCCTATTAGTCTACGAAAATCCCTTTTGTCGTAGTAGTGCCGGTTGGCACCCGCAAAAGGGCCACACTGCGACCTTTTTTTTTGGGGGGGGGGAGCTCTGCCGAGGCCACTGCTCATCGGAACTGATTTTGGGGGGCTGTGCACAGATTACACGATAAAACCAAACGTGTTATCCCGTCAAATTATTCATCCACAATAGATTTAATTAAACAGTATTGATGTATTCTCTGATTTTTAAATAAATTACCGCTTTTTGTTTTCCAAGGGAGAACTGAAATACAGTAGGCCAATATATTAGCTCTTTTATCCTCAACTATTTTGTATTTCCTTATTTTTGTGTGAAGCGTTTTGAAGTTAACAAAATCACATAGTGTTTTAGATGCTGAGAGCCTTATTTCGATAACATTAGCACACAACTTGGTTATTTTTAAAAGCGATAGAAAAATTTCTTCTCAATATCCAGCCTAACAGGTTGTTGTGGTGGTCGAGATAGGAGTATAATATAGAAAGGGTATTTTGTTGTTTGACAGACTTGAAATGGACTATTAGATAGTTTAATGTTTTTTATCTTACAGTCAAACCGTTTCATATGCGTTTAAAATGTTTTTTTTTTTTTGTCTGAAGCTAATTGATTCAAGCGTGTAGCTAAGGAAAATTAAGATCTAAGATGAAACATTTTAATTTAACTCTTTTTAGCCACGTTAATTTTAACCTCCATCATAACTAGTATGTTTGAACATTTATTTTATTCTTAGGCGATTATTCTATGGATTCCATGTAAAAGCTGGTGTCTTACGTGCTTTACGTAACATAACCGAACTACCTTAAAAGGATTTAAGTTTGTATACAAGTTAAATTGCTTCCTTCATGGAGCATGTATTATGTACAGTATCATCATATAACACAGAACATAGTCGACATTTGTGGTAAATACCAGGAATCTATAAAACCTTTGAAGGTCGAAATATATATTTCACCATAACATTACATACAGAATATCCAGGCAAGGCATCACGCGTAAAATGGGCATTGTTAAAGTAAATTAAATGTATGATATGGCTTAATAAAGGTTTTCCCACGAGGAATAAAGCAAAATAAATTATCTTACCCAATTATTTCTCCAACGAAACTCACAAACAATGAAAATAAAATTCACTGTTTAATTGAATTGATATAGGGTGTGGTATAGCGATCGTACTTGTATTGCAATTCCCGAGAGAACTGAATACATTTCCTGGGACGAAAGTCAATCATATCTCCATATCAAATCGCAATACTCTTACCCCTACTCACTGATTGCACACAAAATCCTCGGTCTTTCATCACTATCAATAACACTTTTTAGATCCTGTTTCGTATTTAAGAGTTTATATTTTAACCACTCAAATTTACCTTCCACACTGATCTATTTCTGAGTATTCTCTGTTAGAAACTTGAAATAAATTAATATGTTGGTAAAACTATTCTTTCAAAGTAGTCTTGTTTTAAAATGTATCTGTGCATATACATTCTCACAAATTCAGGATAAAGAAAACTCTATGTCGCAATGATCTTAAAAAAGATAACATTGTATAATTAATAAATTCTCACAATGCTTGGCATATTTTAATGTAATAAAATTGGATGTCTTAAATATCAGTTTACGAATTAAAAATATAATTTATTGATACTTTATAATATCTTAGGATGAATAATTTAAACAAAATATAATATTCTTTACTAAATGTATGAAAGACCCATTGCAAAGAATATACGAAGACGGTGTACAAGTTTAACATGCATTCCAAATTATGCATGTGTTGTTCAAGTATTACATTATTCCTAGAGATTCTCGACACTACTTTGCATGATGAGATCAACGTGAACTGTGTTTGCTTGTATTTGCAATCTGTAACCACAAAATGAAATTTCAATAATAGCCGTTCAAAATGTTTTGAGTAGCTTTAGTTCGGTGGGAATTCCTTATATACAAACTTGCTCAAATGTAATTGGATAAAGGTTAATGAACGCTTAGTCTAAATTTTTCAAATTTCTTTAGGCACAGGTCTGTGTATATCGCATATGAAGCCTTTATTTGTATTTGAATATAAGGCGCTTTAGTTAAATAAGAGGATTTTGTTTGACAAATAATAAAATACTGTAACTTTTCTACTTTAAAAAATACACTCTTGCTAAAGGCCTAGAGCGTTGAGGTAATAAATAACCTAATAAAAGTAATGGCTTTGCTCATTAGGGCTCAAATATATGGGTTACGATACTACAGTGTTGAAGTATAAACGAAAGAGCAACAAAGCATGATTTTGATGTTACAGAGCACACACAGCCAAGAAACACCGACACCTGCGGATACATATCTGGGCCATGACAGTCCAGTACATTCTCTAGTGAAGCTGCTGTAGCCGCAGTAGCACATTAACTAATTTTATGTTATTCTAAAGTTACATTTCCAAACTCATATATTGTGTGAGTTTGATATGTGAACTATTGTTTTGTACTGATTGTATGCTTACTTAACCAATGATCAAATTCACGTGGTTGTACGAAATTGAACTAATAACATATTTAACTATGTATGAGTTGTCAGGGTTAAATCACTTTTAAGAACATTATTATTTTAAAGCAGAGGAAATATGTTACGCAGGTTACTTTCAAGGGACGTCATTACCAATTTTTACAAATTTAAAAGGAAAGTACTCAACTACTCATAAAAATTCAGGACCCAGCCTATTTAGCATCTTTTAAGCATGTCAATTTGGGTATGTTCATTGATAGCCATTCTACTAAAATTAATTAAAACTTTGTGGTTTTACGATATCACGAGTTACATAAGAAGGAACATTTTGCTGTTATTGTAAACCCATAAGATATTTTGGATGTCCTGCTAGTTTTACAGTTGTACATTTAGAACTGAAGGACTAACTGTTACATTTACTAATCGGGTAGGAATAATATACAACTTAGAACAGAACCCAGCGCTTCCTCCTATCTCATTAGTTCACGTTAATTATTAATGTGCTTTCCTTTCCACTGCTGCCGTGTTCCGGATTTAGGTTGATATATTGTGGGAATCTGATATATGTGAGAGAGGTAGGTGAATTCGCACCCTTCCTTGAATGTAAATATTTATTAACTATTATGTACAGTGGTTAAAAAACTACATATTTTTTATAGTTGTATTATTGTTCTATAATCTAAAAAGGATAGTAAGCATTTCCTTATTTAAATTGGACGTTCCTCCAAGCCACACCGTAGTTTATAAAATGTTAATACAATAACTAAATGGGTAGATACATAATAAAACAAACGATATCACTAAATCTCATTATAAAACAGAAAAAGGAAACATGATATGTTCGTATGGTCACCATCGTTCTGTGATTCATGAAATCAGGACCACTACGTTTCTAAATCTGAAATCTTATATCTTTCTCAGGTGTGAATAACTATTCTAAGACGTAACTGAAATTATGGTTAAAATAAACAGATTATACCAGAGCGTCGCAAAACGCAACAGGAAGAACAGCAACCACGAACACCATTGTACACTCTATAAAATATGCATTTTATTAAAAAAAAACAATAATTATTCATTTCATTTCATTTATTTATTTCCAACGGCAGAACCACATTACATAGAGAAGAGTGAAATATAACAGTAACATAACAGTATTAATTCTAACAACAAGTTAACAATGAAAGAGTGTAATAACAAAAATAACAATAATATTTAAAGATAACTTGGCGATAACAGTAATAAATATATGATAACAGTGACAGTACATACAATAACAGATAAATAATGCAGATTACAAAACAAATAATAGAATATTAACGATAACAATTGATAAATAATTTAGGCTATAGATTTTCAAATGTGTGTGTATGTGTGCGTGTGCGTGCGTGCGTGCATGCGTGCGTGTGGATGTGTGTGCGCGCGCGTGTGTGTGTGTGTGTGTGTGTGTGTGTGTTTGTTTGTTGTGATTAAGAGGTTTCAGTGTGTTGCAGGTTGATAAATATCTTGAGATTCCGTTTGAACGTTAGGAATGAGGAAGCTAAGAAATCCATGTGGTTAGGAAGAAGGTTTCCATGAAGCTGAATTCTTCGCATCGTAGAGTTGGCCAAGTATGATGAGGAAACAGAGGATCTAGCAAATAGATATTGGGATCTAGTACCAGCAGGAACCCGGAAGCAAATCCTCTCCAGCAGCTCAGGACAGTCCACAGTAGAGTTAACGATTCGGAACAAGAATATTGCATCATGGTAGAAGCGCCTTGTTTCAAGAGCGGGTAGTTGGAGAAGTGATGCCACTTCGCGTGTAGACACCTCTAGGTATCCATAAACTAACTGAAAAAATAGGTATTAAAAACGAACTAAGGAATATAGGTCTCAATACATCTGCACTGAACGACCAGCCAACGAGAACTGATGTGAGCCAATAATAAATGGTTGTAGTCACAGAAAAAACAATAAGGCTGTAAAACACGAAACGGATACGGTTCTTTTTAGTTGGTTCGTTGAAGTTAAAATTCTCAAACCCACATTGTTGTGAGTCTGCATTGGTTTATTGGAAATGTCTAGTATGTTGGATACTTTAAGTTTCCTATAGATATCCTTTTATACTGTACACACAGTTTTAGGAATCCTGAGTGCCATTTTTTGGTTTTGTTTGTACGAGACATTGTCTAAAAGTACTGTGTGTTTTAAACGAGGTTCTAATGTTGTACTTTCTACCTACTATTCTAATTGTCTCCGCTAATAAGGGACAGACATAAACGCTAATTTATCACTATTCTGTTTTTCTGACTCAGGTATGATTCTTCTGGTTCGTTTGCACTAGTTGAGAGTATCCATTCCTCATAAGATCCGATTCAACTTTCTTAAATTCCTCTTTTTATCCATCTTTATATGAGCATAAACTCTTTGCTTTATAAAATAACGAGTAGGCTACTCCTTCTTTAACAGATTTTTTATGGTTGGATTAATAATTTAAATATGTTCTTGTGTCTGTTTTTCTTTCGAAAAACAGTTGATTTAAGGACATCACTATCTCTTAATACACACACATTCAAAAAGGGAAGTTTGTTTTGGACTTCCACTTCCATTCCAAAAATAAACTTCAAACAAAGAAGAAGCCTTGTTGATTGTCATGCACATTATTATTTACACTACGTGTTAATATGCTTTATTTTCAAACACTCTTTCAACATCCTGCTTTTACTGTGTCAAGAGTGATTTATAATGTCCTAACATTCCGAATTATTAGGATGAGTAAATAGTAAATTTATAAAACTTTTTTAGTAATTTAAGTTTAACCCGAGCGTTAGTATACTTTTAAATAAGTCTTGGTATCAGCAATAGTTAGGATTATTTCTCTTCAGTGTCTATTCGTAGTGTTTCCCTTAGGACAAGAAGCCGAGAAATATCTTATTACACATTGTCTCCTGTAATTACGTATACGGTTGCTTCTGGAGGGACAGTATATTAAGGATGGATTGATGAACCTAAGGTAGAGGCCGCCTCCTGGTGAGATGAGGGATAGGGAATTATATATCAGTCATTTAATCTCGGAAAAAAAGGAAGACCAGCTCTGTTCCAGCGTCTCCAGTCAAACCAGGAAGTCGACAGCATTCCAGTATATCTTTACTATGAACCGACACGACCTCAACCTAATATTACGTTCATCGTCCGTAGTAGACTAAAATTATCGATCCACACTGAAAATTTGAAAGTTAGAGATGTGCCGTTTCTGGACCACAATAAGGATGTCCAGATTTTATTGACACATCAGATTTTGCTGTACCCAGTGTAGATTCGGCAACGGTCCATTCAGAAGTAATACCTCTTATGCAGTTATAGTTAATTAAAATCGTGGTTAGGTATCTTGTACAACACTGTAATTATAACAAATTAGAAACAGCCTCATCAATGATACAATCTTTTGAGACTTATGCATATTGTAATGTAAACATTTTTAGTGTAAAATTTATGAAACTTAATTGAATACATCTGAATATTTTACTTAAGTAAGGTTTAATTCTGTATAAACTGTGACGCAAGTGATGGTTCCTGCAGGTGACATATTTACTACACGTGATCTGTCATCACAGGGTGATGTATCATCGTTGTTTCTGACAATGTTGAATACCCATACCTTTGAGTAGATTATATTTAATTTTAAGCTGTGTTTTATATTGTGTAATCATCATTATTTAAATCTATATAAAAATAAAGCAGTTATGTTTCTGTTACTTCAACACCTTTGATATATTAAGGTGTTCCCCTTGTATGCGAATGTTTAGGATAGAAAGAGAAAGCCCCGTAATCCTTTATTTTGCAGAGATTTAACTCATTTTGTTCCAACAAGTGCAGATTTCAAGTACGAAAGCCTGTAATAATGCCTCGAATTACTTTATATTACCAGAATCCGTTATGTAAAATTGAAGAGTAATAGTAAATGTAGGATACCAAAAGGCCAATATCCCTATACATTTTTGAACAGTTTTGAATTTCAAATCCACTCTCCATGTTTACCAATGTCACAGTGCTGGTGGTTCAGTTGCTATCTCTAAATAACCGAATAAGTAACGTCGAGGTTGCCTGTTTTATAAATGGGAGGCAGCTGAGCTATCCTGTCCTTGCAAGAAAACTGCTTTACAAGAAGAGGCGTTGGTGGTGGATCAGCAGTATCTTTAAGGTACATTTCAAATTATAGGATTCCATCTTCAGGTACTATTAGGAACTAAAAGTAAACATGAACCTAATAGTACCTGAAGATGAATTCTTAGAATTTGAAATGTACATAGTACGAAATTAAAAAATGATCAAAAAGTGTTAAAAAGGTTTATTATTATATATATATATATATATATATAATAATAAATATATATATATAATAATATATTATATTTATATTTATATATATATATATTTATCAAACACTTTTCGAGACTACATCTTTAATATATTCTTTAAATTACTTTATATTGTATCTAATAACATACACACATGACATTTTTTATTAAATTCATATTGACACTATCTTTTACAATAAAAGAGAACTAACATCTAACCTTCTATCAAATATGTGCTGTTTGAACAAAAAACATATTTAACACTTATTAAGACCCTAAATTGAATTATATCAACACTGAAAAATCGAATTCCCATCATATTCTGTTTTAATCAATAACTTTAGAATAGGGGGGTATCCTGATGGTATTAATATTGCACAATTCAAGGAGGTTTTACTTCTGAGTGGTTTATACGTCAGTGGAGTCTACAACAGCTGTAGTAAAATGTGTTACATCTCTATAACCCAATGGATAACTTGGAGGGGCACACCCTGAAAACTGAAACGTCGAGGTTATGGGGTATCAGGTTTTTTCCATAGACTATTTTGATTAAATTAGATTGTTTTGTAGAAATTAATTTCGTATTTCAGAGTAGATTTTTAACTATTCCATAACTTAAAGAAATCAAAATGTTTAGTTGCAATTGTTAATAATTACTGAATAGATAAAATTTTTTTTTAAATATGAAGACAAAGTAGTAGTTTTAATTAATAGCAGCAAGAGGTTGTTTCCTTTGCGATTACTTTTTTTAGGAGCAATGCAAAATCTAACTTGAAAATACTGCTAAACGGCGAAATAAACCTTTATTATTCGATAAAAAAACTACTCGTTTTATGTTATTTTTATGAAATATTTGTTAGTTGACGTATAAAAACAGTTATTTAAATGGGCTGAAACATTAACTAGGGTTAAAGCTGGAGCTCTGCAAATGTTTTGGCGTTTAGTCTTTAAATTGAGCGTTTAAATACTCATAAGAGTAGCTTAATATAAAATTATATATTTAAATTATTATACATTGCATACATTATATTACGAGATCATTAATATTAATGTATATCTCTATTCAGTAATTAAAATAAACATGACACACCAAAGAAGCCATTTGCCGTTAATTTTTTTATGAAAATGTCATTAACAAGTTACGCATATGTCCCAGATTTGTATGAAACCATCTGATGTAACTCTATCACTTTTACGTTACAGGAAAATGTTACATGATTAAATTTTAAAACGTTCTCTGTTTATTTTGTGTTTACTCTCGTTACCCGATTTCAACGTAATTTGGTCACATTTTGGAACATAAATCAGGACTTGCAATATTTTGTTGTATATGATTTTAAAGGGAGTATATGTTGTAGGAAAATAAAGGGAGAGTTTTCACACCGAATATCATTTCTCTAGATCAAATTGATCCACACTCGCCGTGCAAGCATAAAGACAGATAGAGGATTTCGGTGATTAAAAACTGGCTGGAGAGGCATTTCTGACGCTCAGCTAAGAATTAAAGGCATCATTTACAGATAGCGAAAATGGCTTATTAAGCTAAAAACAAAAAATAGAACATTTCTTGAAGGGAATTCACAAAAACACAGGTTCTGTTGTTGCCTTTTATTGTAAAAGAAAACGATGAGAGCACATTCTGAGATTGCCTTACTTACAGCAGTTCCAGATTGCATAAATTTTATTTAAACTCTGATCTTTATTTAAGCAGGGAATCCAGCTGACACATCTCTTTTAGTAGCTTTTGCCCAAGTTTAAATTACCTTGAGTGTTTTTCCCCTCGTTACAAAATATTTTTGAATAGGATCTATTTGCAAATGTAGTCTCTATTTGATACAAAATACAAAAGCTTACTGGTTTTGAAATTTTAATTACAATTAGCTTAATATACAAACTTTTTTCTTCCATTGAATACTATAGTTCCATTTGCTTTTGAGATTTAAACTCAATAGTTAGTCAACGGTACACGTATTTAATCACACAGTGGTCAGAGCTAGATAAAGCAGGGCCCCCCAACTGTGTAATTACATAGTCTCAGGTAAAGGTAAGTATTAAACATGATACTCAGGGCTATAATAGCAGGTTAGAGACTTAATCCGGCCAACCTTAACACCCCATAAACGTCTGCGCGGTCCTTTACGGTAAAGTAACACCTCTATTTATTCACGTCTGAGGATAGACAGCCATTAGTATTCATATAATAAGTGGAGAATTTATGTACAGAAGGTAAAAAGTTCTTTTCAGGAATGTTTTAAAATTATGAACGTAATTACTTCAAGAACTAATAAAATCACATCCCGTTTAAAATTCCAATTTCTCATCATTCTTGAATTTAGCACGAATCTCCAATTGTGGCTTATAAATATAATCGTAGATTTACTCTATGTTCCTAGAAATATAACAAATATTCAAATCAGAAAATATAAGTAATATAATATTGTTTTAAGTTGGTCGTAAATCACAGGCAAATAGTAAATTGCGGTCGTCACGGCAGAAACAGGATGGTGGCCAAAAGTGAAATGGAGTGCAATCTTTTTAATATTGGTTCGTTATAGATGCATTTCTCAAAACTTTATTATTATTTTGCATTGGTTAATTACGAATATCTAATCTGATTGTTACTTCATTTCTCAGAACTGGCAACCAAATCGGCCTTATTTTGACTGCCGTTTTACTGATCAGTTGGTCTGCTAAAAGGACTATTGTCATTAAAGAAACAAAGCTGTAACAGACATAGTCTATATAAATAATCAGTTTTTATTAGTATAAAATATGTATTGAGCCTACACTAGGTTCCTTAATGTCCTACCTTCAACTAGTCCTTCGTGATGAAACATTGTAGCTTGTGTACGTACTTCACTAATGAACAAATCGACCACTACTGCTGCATGTGGCAGTCGAGACTGATAATGTATCTAGTAGCCCAGAGAGACGAGCGATGAACTTAGTTTCCTTCTCCTTTGTTAACATACAGCAATTAATTGTATCGACATTTCTTTGTGTTGCAATTCAAAGCTATAGATGTGTGGCAGTATTCAGTTGGTCACAATGGAGTAAATATTGAGAAAGATTGAATGAAAGAAGTCAATATAGTTAACTTATGTGTTTCTCTTACTCATTACTCTCAATATATTGTGACTTGTAGTATTGTAATTACACCAAAAGTATTATTTTTTATTAATATACTTAATACTATATTACTTAGTAGTAGAGTCTAACTCTATACCTTTCCTTAAACTCCTACGTCTAAATTGTGCGTAAGCCTATTTTAGTAAGTCTTGTGGAAATTTAGTATTACAGGTAATAATTAGGATTATTTATATCGTGTGTCATCTTTACTTTTATTCAATTACGGCAAGAAGCTGAGCAATCTCTTATCACACTTAGACCTAAAATGACCTTGCTTCCGGAGTGACAGGATATTCATGATGTATGAACCTGGAGGTAAAGGACACCTCACCCGGAGTGACAGGATATTCACGATGTGTGAACCTGGAGGTAAAGGACACCTCACCCGGAGTGACAGGATATTCACGATGTATGAACCTGGAGGTAAAGGACATTCAGTGAGTGAGAGGATATTCAGGATGTGAATACCTGGAGGTAGAGGACGCCTTCTGGTGAGATCACACGAGGAGTGATAGAGGACTATATCTCAGTAATGTCACCTCGGAAGAGGGGAAGTGTTCGGTCAAAGCGGGGAGGAAACATCACTCTATTATGTCTTGGCTAACGCGAAGTTTACCACAGTCCTCCTCCGTAGACTAATGGATATAGTCTCGGCTCTCTAACTGAGAGATCACGGGTTCAAATCCCGGGGAGGTCCAAATCAGGCATAGACAGGATTAGTGTACTTTGCAAATAAAAATCAGTGTAATAATAATAATAAAACCGGTGAATATCGAAGCCAGCATAGCGTAAAGCTGAGGCTTAAAAGAGAAAAAAAAAGTTTACCACAAACGGAGGGCAATCCATTCCAACACTCATCCTCCGCAGTAGAATATAGCAAACGATCCACCCTCGATATCTGCGGTTAGTGGTGTGCCGCTCCTGGACATACACATTGATACCGGATTTTATTGATAAACCCAGTGCAGGTTCAACTGGAAGGTAAAACCCTCCAAAATTAAACCCTCCTGTGGGGTTGCTATTAATTAGAATTTTGGTTACGTAACTCATACAATATTGTACGTTGGAAAAGATGAGAAGCAAAATATTACGACTGAAACAGTAATCTATAGATACAATATTTTAAGACTTATAACTATTTTTATGTGAAAAATGCAAGGAACATATGTTTTAGTGTTTAATGTAAGCAAATTTATTGAATATACCTGAATATTTTACTAAGGTAAAGGTGTAATACTGTATAAACAGTGACGCGATGGTTCCTGCAGGTGACACATTTACTACGGGTGATCGTTCATCATTAGGTGATTTATCATCGTTGTTTCTGACAATGTTGAATACACATAGCTTTCAGTACATATAGCTATATTTTTCATTTTAGGTTTTTGTTTATACCATATGTAAACAATACTTTTTTTTAATATACGTAAAAATAAAGCAGTTATGCTACTGTTGCCTTAACTCTTTGAAATTCTAATATGTTCCCCTTGTATGCGAATGTTCTCCGAAACTTTAGGATAAAAGGGGAAGGCCTCGTAATCTATTGGATTGCAAAGATGTAACACATTTTGTTGCACTAATGTAGATTTTAGATACGAAGGCCTGTACGAAAGGACTCGGAATTACTTTATATTACCAGTATGCTTTACGTAAAATGGAAAAGTAATATTAAAGCTAGGGTCCAAAAAGGCCAATATTCCCTTGCATTTTTCGTAGTTTAGAATTTCAAATCAACTTTCTACCTTTTTATATGAGGTTATATATTTAACTTTTTATACACTTTATAATTTTTTATTCAATATACATTATTAATATACAACTCTAGGTTCCCCTTACAGCAGACAGTATCCTGGCGTAAAGAAGGAGTGATAATGGGCGTATATTTATCATATTTAATTTTGTTGAAGTGGTAGTAGAGCTAGTGTTCTACAAAAATTTTCAACTTTCCAAGTTAATTACTACGGAATTCATCGTGTATACGGTCCAGTGCAGACATAGTGTATACATCCTCGTACATCGTATATGCACAATTAGACTCAAGCTGTCACATACAGTCATCTTCTGTACATACTCGTACATCGTCTGTGCACGAATAAGACTCAAGCTGTCACATACAGTCATCTTCTATACATCCTCGTACATCGTCTGTGCACAATTAGACTCAAGCTGTCACATACAGTCATGTTTTATACATCCTCGTACATCGTCTGTGCACGAATAGACTCAAGCTGTCACATACAGTCATCTTCTGTACATCCTCGTACATCGTCTGTGCACGAATAGACTCAAGCTGTCACATACAGTCATCTTCTGTACATCCTCGTACATCGTCTGTGCACAAATAGACTCAAGCTGTCACATACAGTCATCTTCTCTAAATTCCTCGTACATCGCCTGTGCACCAGTAGTCTCACATACGTACAGTTATCTTCTGTACATCCTCGTACATCGTCTGTGCACGAAAATATTCAAGCTATCACATACAGCCATCTTCTGTACATCCTCGTACATCGTCCCTGTGCACGAAAATATTCAAGCTATCACATACAGCCATCTTCTGTACATCCTCGTACATCGTCTGTGCACGAATAGACTCAAGCTGTCACCTACAGTCATCTTCTGTACATCCTCGTACAACGTCTTTGTACTATTAAACTAAAAAACGGTCACATAAAGACATGTTCAGTACATCATCCGTACATCGCCTGTGCACCAGTAGTCTCTCATACGTACAGTTATCTTCTGTACATCCTCTTACAACGTATGGGTACTATTAGACTAAAACGTTTACATACAGACCATGTTGTGTACATCGTCCTTACAATCGTCTGTGAACAAGTGGACTCATATACAGTTATCTTCTGTATATCTCCTCTTACATCGTCTGTGCACTAGTAGACTCACATGAAGTTATCTTCTGTAAATCCTCGTTTATCGTCTGTGCACGAATAGACTCAAGCTGTCCACATACAGTCATCTTCTCTAAATTCCTCGTACATCGCCTGTGCACGAGTAGTCTCACATACGTACAGTTATCTTCTGTACATCCTCGTACATCGTCTGTGCACGAAAATATTCAAGCTATCACATACAGCCATCTTCTGTACATCCTCGTACAATCGTCTGTGCACGAATAGACTCAAGCTGTCCACCTACAGTCATCTTCTGTACATCCTCGTACAACGTCTTTGTACTATTAAACTAAAAACGGTCACATAAAGACATGTTCAGTACATCATCGTACATCGCCTGTGCACCAGTAGTCTCTCATACGTACAGTTATCTTCTGTACATCCTCGTACAAACGTATGGGTACTATTAGACTAAAACGTTCACATACAGACATGTTGTGTACATCCTCGTACATCGTCTGTGAACAAGTGGACTAATATATAGTTATCTTCTGTATATCCTCTTACATCGTCTGTGCACTAGTAAGACTCACATGAAGTTATCTTCTGTACATCTTTGTACATCTTCTGTGCACTAGTAGACTCATATACAGTTATCTCCTGTACATCCTCGTACATCATCTGTGAACTAGTATACTCACATAAAGTTATATTCTGTATACCTTTTTACATCGTCTGTTTACTAGTAGACTCACTTATAGCCATCGTCTGTACATCCTTGTACAACGTCTGTGTACTATTAGACTAAAACGGCCACATACAGACATGTTCAGTACATCATCGTACATCGTCTGTGCACCAATAGACTCATAGACGTACAGTTATCTTCTGTACATCCCCGTACATCGTTTGTTCACTAGTAGACTCACATACAATCATCTTCTGTACATCCCCGTACATTGTCTGTTCACTAGTAGACTCACATTTAGTCAACTTTTGAACATCCCCGTACATCGTCTGTGCAACACAAATTCAAAAAAGTCTTCCCAACCGATTGCAATCAAAATTTAAAACAAAATTTACGAAGATCAATTTCAAGTGGCTAACCAATTCAATAAATATTTTTCTACCGTGGCTACAATTAACTCGTCATTTAAAGAATCTCAGTCACACGGAACAGAAGTCAGTGATCCGGTTACATCCATTACCTTGGCCCCTGTGTGGGAGGGAGAGGTAGCAAATGTCATACGGAGGCAGAACTCAAAAAAAAACCAGTGACGCCAATGGGATGTCAGTGTGGCTACTCAAACGTTGCTACAAGCACATTCTAAGACCGCTCAACAAAATTGATCAATTTCTCATTTGAAACTGGAAATTTTCCATCTTCTTTGAAGACTGCCAAAGTCATTCCGATTTTCAAAAAAGGCGATTCTTGCCTCGCAAGCAACTATCGTCCAATCTCAATTCTTCCTGTGTTTAGCAAAATTTTTGAAAAATTATTCTTTGAAAGACTGGAAAGCTTTCTAGAAAAAAAACAAAATTGTGAATCCAGAACAATTTGGATTCCGAAAAAAGAAATCCACAATTGACGCGGTGACTAGCCTTCTGGACAATGTTGTCGGTGGACTGGAAAGTCGTGAACACGTGCTAAGCATATTCCAAGATCTTTCCAAAGTCTTTGACTTTGTGCATCACGGGACACTGCTGCGACAGTTAGAAAAAATGTGGCGTCCGGGGTCTCCCACACTTATGGCTCACTTATTATCTAAAAGATCGAGATCAGCGTGTGACGATCTCGAGCGTTGTTTCCAGAAAAATCAAAATGGCTCATGGTGTCCCTCAGGTATCTATCCTTGGATCTCTCCTTTTCCTGATTTATGTCTGTAGATTGAACTCAGTGATCCAACTTGAGGCACTGGTTCAATATGCTGACGACACGACTCTCTGTTTCAAAAGCAACTCAAAAAAAGACCTGGAAACCATAATCTTATGTGGGATTGAAACGCATGCATTCAATATTTCACAGAATTTAACTTGACAACAAACCAGTCAAAATCAAGTGTAATCAATTTTTGTCTTCGTTAGCACGATCATGCGATGCGACCTTCTGTCTTTGCGGATGATGCCCTTTTAGAGGATACAGATTCCACAAAGTTTCTGGGGATGTTCCTTGACAGAATACTGACCTGGAATGATCATTTTGATAGCATCTGTGCTAGAGTTAACACTGGCATATTTTCCCTACGGCACCTAGCCAACTTCTGTACCCTACAAGTTCTAAAAACGGCCTATTACGGCCTAATCCATCCACATCTTGTGTATGGATTAAGACTCTGGGGAGGATGTGCCAAAAACAAAATGGAGCGGGTTTTCAGGCTCAAAAAAGGCAGTCAGAATAATTTTAAAAATGAATTATAGAGAGTCGTGCAGGGCATCTTTCAGGGAGCTGGGATTGATGGCATTGCCCTGCCTTACGTTTTTGAGGTGGTTGTGTACTGCAGATCGAGATGTGTCTTGATAAGTGGAAGGGACGTTCACCAATATGAATCTAGAGGCAGGGACAACTTGCGAACTCATCAACGCAGACTGACATTATCGCAACACCTCCCTCAGCAGGTGGGTGTCAGACTAATCAAGAAGCTCCCTAAGGATATCAATAACTCCAACAACCTCAATCAATCCAAAACTCGTCTCAGACGCCTGTTGGTGTATAAAGCGTTTTACTCGGTTGATGAATTCATGACGAGCCGTTGGGATGATTGAAAATCATGGATCCGAAGTCTGTGTGATTGTGTCAAGAGAATGCTGAGCTGTAAGTATGACTGTGAGTGAATGTTTAGTTAGGATATATTTTATGATGCATGTACAGAAAATAAATGTATGTGAGTCTCCTAGTGCACAGACGATGTACACTGATGTACAGAAGATGCCTGTATGTGAGTCTACGAGTGAACAGACGATGTACAAGGATGTACAGAAGATAACTGTATGTGAGTCTCCTAGTGCATAGACGATGTACACTGATGTACAGAAGATGCCTGTATGTGAGTCTCCTAGTGCACAGACGATGTACACTGATGTACAGAAGATGCCTGTACGTGAGTCTCCTAGTGCACAGACGATGTACAAGGATGTACAGAAGATGCCTGTATGTGAGTCTCCTAGTGCACAGACGATGTACACTGATGTACAGAAGATGCCTGTATGTGAGTCTCCTAGTGCACAGACGATGTACACTGATGTACAGAAGATGCCTGTATGTGAGTCTACTAGTGAACAGACGATGTACAAGGATGTACAGAAGATAACTGTATGTGAGTCTCCTAGTGCACAGACGATGTACACTGATGTACAGAAGATGCCTGTATGTGAGTCTCCTAGTGCACAGACGATGTACACTGATGTACAGAAGATGCCTGTATGGGAGTCTACTAGTGAACAGACGATGTACGGGGATGTACAGAACATGTATGTATGTGACCGTTTTAGTCTATAGTACACAGACGTTGTACGATGATGTACAGCGATGGCCGTATGTGAGTCTACTAGTGAACAGACGATGTACGAGGATGTACAGATGATAACTGTATATGAGTCTACTGGTGCACAGACGATGTACGGGGATGTACAGCTGAAGATGTCTTTATGTGGACTCTACTGGTGCACATAAGTTGTACGAGGATGTACAGACGATGACTGTATGTGAGTCTACTAGTGAGCATACGATGTACGAGGATGTACAGAAGATAACTGTACGTGGAGTCTACTGGTCATCATAATCATAATCTCTCTTTATTGCGTGTTTGACAATATATAAAATTGTATTGCAATAGTCAAATGCATCATAAAATATATCCTCGTACGTCGTCTGTTCAATAGTAGTCTCACATACAGTTATCGTCTGTACATCCTTGTACGACGTCTGTGTTCTATTAGACCAAAACGGTTACATACAGACATGTTCTGTACATCCTCGTACATCGTATGTGCACCAGTAGACTAGTAACAAAGTTCACTTGCGTATGCAAAATTATGCAAATAAAGAAAATTGCATGATATAGTAACAAACATTGACTTTCAAGTTGCAGAAGGTCTTACCTCTGTCTTAAAATTACATATCGAAATATTATTATCCTCTTATTATATATTTTCATAATTGTAAGTATCTTGACCTTGGGAAAGTTATTTTAAAATCGATAAAATCTGTATACTTAATAAGAGAGTGAGTAAAATACAGGCTTTGGTAGTATCATACATAATATCTATCTGGACGTTGTTTTTAATCAGTAATCCCTATTTATATAAACAAATCGAAGAATCCCTTTACTATTTAGTTTTTTACTAAAATTACATTACATTACACTAATATATCATAGTTTTTGGTTTTGACAATATCAAGTTTTTAGATATATTGCTGGACAGTTCCGCATGATCAACATTTACAATATACTCTTGTTAAACTGTGTTTTTCTCGTTGCCAATATTGTTACCAATAATATCAGTGTAACTTTGCCACTGTTTGAAAACAGAAATAAAGACTACAGATAAATAGGTGTTATTAAAAGTAGAGGTACAGTTTCACCCAAACTTCATTTACCTAGGTCAAATCGTGGCAGACTTATCGTGCGTGCAGAAAACAGAAATCGGATTTTCGTTCATAGCTCTTCACTCAACCAAGAATCAGTAACACATTTTGCGAAAGGTGAGAATGATAGCTTATAATAATAAGAAAAGACAATTCGTTTGTTTAAATTTACTAAAAAGCACTGGTTCTTATGTGTTCCTTTGCTTATAAAGGGGAAATGTCGTTTGTAAACCATATTCTGAGAATTCATACCTACCAGCCTACCAGAAGTTTCACCTTGTATACAATGTAAATAGTATAATATAGTAAAAAAACTCTACATAATTTAGAAATGTATTAGACAATGGCACATTAAACATATTAGAAAGCTATTAAATTAAGCTAATGATTTTTGTTTATAATTTAAAGCCAATATCTATAAATCTAAAAGGCATATCCAGCAGACATGACAACCGATTTGTTTTAGACCTTGCACTTTATTTTAATGGGGTTTATCGTGTCGTGAGCTTCATAATTGTTTAATTTATAATTCTCATAAAACAATCTAAGAATCTTAAAATATTTGTTAATAATATTACAATTCTAAAGATGTTGGATTCTTTTCAGGAACGAGACTTATAATAATTTGATTTTTTTTATGCGTTATTGTGTAAGTGGATATATTTCTAACAGCTTTGTGTCACATTGGTAAAATACATTATGTATTTTGTATAGAAATATAAAAAATAAGCGAGATTATATGGTTTTTTTATAAAACATTATTGTATAACGAAAATAATAATCGTATAGTATGATGTATAAAACATAATTTAATTTTTGTTTCGGTTGTTACGAAAGTAACGTAATAGATCAGAGTCACAACACCTTTTTTTAAAGAAAATTTCAGTCTATATTTTTGGGATCTAACACTTAATCATTATACCAGTATTTTATAAATTAAATAAGATCATGTAAAACTAAATAAAGTTAATGTCGGAACAAGTCATCAGGAAAAAAGAGTTTATTTTATTCGCTCTATAGTAAAAGAAACGTAGGCAAACTCGTGTAGTAACATATCCGTTTTGGTCATTATGGAACACATTTTAACATTGGCCAACATATTCAAAACTTACAGTGTCGATAAATAATTGCCGTTAAACGCTACATAGCGAGAAACAGGAAATACGTTGACTACTGGGGCTACTGACATTGGAAGTGGACTGTAAACGTCATGTCAGACAGTGACATTGAGGTACTAATGTGATATATGTCTAACTCCATCTCAATTATGGCCGATGTCTCTCTCTGAGGCATACGTACTGATACGTTATTGTGGATACTGTAATATCGGAAGTGTTCTGGAAACTTCATGTCTGGCAGTATCTAAGAAGTAGTATCCTGACATATATCTGCCTTCATCTCAGATATTACAGATGACTTTTTCTGTTATGATACGTTATTGTGGAACTCACATATCGTAACAGGACTGTAAATCTCATATCTTCCAGTGACAAAGGGATAGTATCTTGACATCTGTCTGCCTCCATCTCAATTACTGCCTATGTCTCTCTCTGTACTGATACGTTATCTTGGTTACTGACTTATCGGAAGTGGACTGTAACTGCCATTTGTGACAGTGACTAAGAGATAGTATCTTGACATGTGTGTGCCTCCATCTCAATTATTACCAATGAAATCTTCTCTAATGATCCCTTTTGGGTACTTACATAAATGAAGTGGACCGTAAATTTCATGTTTAACAGTTTCTAAGAGATCTTGTCACATCTTTGCCTTAATCGCAATGATTACTGATGTCTCCTTCTTTACTGATACGTTATTGGAAGCTCTGGCATATCGGAAGTCGACTGTAAATGGCATGTGTGCAGTGTCTAAGATATAGTATGATGACATATGTATGCCTCGATCTCAATTATTACTAATAACTTCTTCTGTACCGATGCGTTTATGCGTTATCGTGGGTACTGATATATTAGAAGTGGACTGTAAATGCAATGTGTGTGCAGTGTCTAAGATATAGTATGATGACATATGTATGCTGCGATCTCAATTATTACTAATGACTCCTTCTGTACTGATGCGTTATGCGTTATCGTGGGTACTGAAATATTAGAAGTGGACTGTAAATGGCATGTGTGCAGTGTCTAAGATAATAGTTATGAATGACATATGTAATGCTGCGATCTCAATTATTAACTAATAACTTCTTCTGTACTGATGCGTTATATGCGTTATCGTGGGGTACTGATATATTAGAAGTGGACTGTAAATGGCATGTGTGAAGTGGTCTAAGATATAGTATGATGACATATGTATGCCTCGATCTCAATTATTACTAAAAACTTCTTCTGTACTGATTGCGTTATGCGTTATTGTGGGTACTGATTATATTGGAAGTGGACTGTAAATATCTCTCTATCATAGTTATTGTTCATGTAAAGTTTAAAAGTAACAAACTTAAATCTTATCTCGACAATCAGATATAACAAATGCATCCGTTAGCAGTGAATGAAAACTTATTTTTACTTTGTTACACGTTACTCGTTCGCCACACCAAGTGTCGCGTAAACAACAGGCTCTAAGATTCTATGCAAAACTTTAAGTCTATTTATCATTTTATTACTTCATTTTAGCACGTAGTATGAAGTAGTGTAATGCTCATGAATCAGGTCTATATACGTGAAAGAATGACTAAACATGTCATACAAACCTGCTAATTCAACTTTTACTGGGACAAGGAAAATGTAGTACATATATTTGTTAAAACAGCAGATGATTCGTCTAACACATTTCGTTTAGTTATGACAAACAACACATTTATAAGTTAATGTTTGGTTTTGAAATCTTACTGTGATAGAGAAGTGATATAAAAAACACAAATTTTTTATTAAAAATCTATCCGAATGAACAATTGTTTCTTAAAGTTTGCTTTTAAACGATGGAAGAGTTGTGAACGGAACGGGATTTTCCTGACATTTGCCATCGTTCAGTTGAAAAAATCTGAAACACTATGTTCAAGATCTGCAATCTGATCCATCCTGAGAGGGACACCTAACGTAACACATATTTTGAATCCGGATTAAGATAAGCAAATAATACTTTGGTTTACCCAAAAATATGTGTGTGCATAAAACATTGTAGCCTGCGTGGATAAATTTTCCATATAATCTAGATCACTCATGAACGTGACTTCCACTACTTGCTGCCAGTGGCATTTGTGGTTGGTTTGGACAATATATCTAGTTTCCCAGAGGGACAAGGGATAAACTTAGTTTCCTTCTCCACTGTTCTACTCGTACATCAACATTGCAATTATTTATATTAATTTTTCTTTTGTAATTTTATTGAAAGCTACGGTTTGTGCGGCAATGTTTCAGTTGGTTATAAGGGATAAAAAAATTGTGCATGCTTGACCGAAAACTGTCGGAAAAGTTAGTTTATTTATTTCTTTGTTATAAAAAATTACTCCAGCATGTTTAGTAATTCTATATAATTTCTAACATAGTAACAATAATATTGCAACTTACATTTATTCAGAGCAGTGAATTTGCAAGGAAGAGTAGATGACGTTCGCGACAAAACTAAATTTGTTCTTATAAATTATGTGCACCAAAAAACCAAAATTTATTATGTCATGTTACAGTACAATGTTTTTTTACATTAATTTTCAACATTTATTAATGTATGATTTTAATTTCTCTATTTCCCTTAAGCCATTACATAGATTTGCTTTACATTGCTGTTTCTATACTTTACTGCCAGCCCTTCAGACATATATAACTGGCTTTTTAGTTTTATGTGATGACAAGAACACTTGAAATTAAAGTATACTTTTTATTAGTTATGAAGATTAATCTTCTTCTTAATAACCACTAGTTTATTCTATTTTTCACTGTCGCCTTTCACTAAGCTTCATTGTAGCTTAGATATTTGGGGCTGGAACATTTCACTTCTGTCTGTCTGTATATCTGCACAATACCTCGTAAGACCGACTTGGTCCCATAAGCTTCATTGTTATATGAGTAACACTGTGTTGATGGTCGTGCATTTTACTTATTGCTATTTAACTGTGTATAAGCAAATATTTTTACATTGCTGCTAATGAGTTACCATGTCAACGAGAAATTTGCAGAGCAAATACATTTAAAAAGAGGCCAAGTCCATCGTATATGCAAAATGGTAATTCGTCTAGCTAAGTCTGAACAATTTTGCATGCGACCTCAGCGAAACCTTTTACGTGTACACGTGGTGTAATGTATACTAGCCTATAACTCTATTTAAAGCATTCGTATCGTATCACGTAAAAACACCGGTTGTCAGCTTATGTTGACTAAAAGTAATGGGGGAAAATTTGTAATGCAGCAACGTACACAACTGTTATACAGTAACAGGTATTTCAAACACCAGATCAAACATTAAGTGAGCAAGTTAAGTCTCCTATTCACAACTGTGATAAAGTCAAACAAATTATAGATTAAGCCATTGCTGATTTTATGGTATGAAGTTATGTGTAGATTCAAGTTATAATATCCAATCCAATGCAATTAAAATATTGATAGATTTCACGTGTCTGTTTAATTGTAAATATTAATAAATATAGAACAATTATTATATAATAATTTCAATTTAATTGTAACCATTATATAATAGTTTAAATTTGTATTTAGTATAATTATGTAATTTTACTGTTTTAATAGCCGGTGTAATAATTTAAAAGTGAGGTAGACCACGCCCGTCCGCGATCTATAGTGGCTAAAAACCGAGAAACCTACCTTTTATTACGTGTTAACACAAAAGAATTTGGGAAAATAATTTTTATCATCTGTAAGTACTCGAATTGGTACTATTTTATTTTGAAAAGTGACAGATACCATTTTTATCATTACCATTGATCTTATACTTTACCGACTCTCGTCCTTCTGTTAAATGAGTTTGTACAGTATTTAGTGCAGTATAGAGTGACATTTGTCTTGTTGATTTGATTGTTGGTGGTATCTAGAAACTGAATGAGCCGTAGATGTTAACATTGAAGACACTGGCAGTGGATGAGGTAGAATCCCGCTTTGAAATGATAAATTAATGCGGCGTTAAGCACTGCAACATTTAATCATTGCTGCTAGAATTGTTGTTGGTATCTAGGGAATGAATTAATCGTGGATATTTACTACAAAACTTTGTGTAACTTTGGCATAAAAAAATTCAAATGGGTTGTGGCTATTGTTATGTATTATTTAGTTATGTTATATTAGAAACACCAATAGCTTACGAAAATACAAACAATGACACGCAAATACACCAACAGGATTCTAATCTGGCTGGATTATGTGGACCTTCTAGTTGAACCTACACTGGGTATAGGAAAGAAGAAGTTACTTTTATTCCAAATAAAACTTATTATAACTAAAAACGTAAGTGAAAACAATTTTTAGCGTACGACCTCCTTTTCCCTCCTGAAAAATTTGGAATATTTTGCAATTCAAACTCTTTCCTACTCAAGGAGGGTTCAACTATAGCTGATTTATAGCTAGTGTAACCTACACATGTTACAGCAAAACCAATGTTTCACTTACATCTGGTCAACAATAAAGTGTTGGGCCAGGAGCGGCAAATCAACAAACACAAAATTAAATAAATAAAAATGTTCTTTATTGGTTCAACAGCGTTCCTCAAAGTAACAAACTCTGCTTTTCATAACAACTCCTGATTAAAGTGTTACACAAATGCATTTTCATACTTAGATCACTCAATAATAAAATTTCCCCCCCCCACCCCCCCCCCCCCCCACCCCCCCCCCCCCCCACCCCCCCCCCCCCCCACCCCCCCCCCCCCCCACCCCCCCCCCCCCCCACCCCCCCCCATTTTAAGATGTTAAAGCGATATTTCAAGATATATAAACCCTCGTCGTGTTTTCCGGTAAACCAAATATTTTAGAAAAAAACAGGTCGCAATAAAAGAGTTGGAGAACATTTGAGGTTATGCATGTCATATTGCTGCTGCTCATCAGCTGCTTCGTGGTGTTGAGACGGATCTGTAATCTTTCATAAAATAAAGGACCATCTATTTTGGGGCGGACTACTCTATTATTAACAACACGTTTCTAACACTAAGTTACGAGTATTACTATCCTGTCATAAGTATGAGCCCTCTTCTTCAGCCAAAATGTATAATTTTTTGTTACTTCATACAGACCTTACTTTTAATCATATTAATAATCAAGACGAGAAGTTGCCCTAACCTTTTTAATAAAAATGTATTAATAGCTAAAAACGTAATAAATAAATGATTCATTATTATTTGCTTTGATTGGTCATGGTCAAAACCTGTTTGCAGCTATGAACCATTTTAGTTTAGCAGTCAAGATCACAACTAATATTATATACTGCATTTATGTTTGTGTCCAGTAAAATTTTACTATCGGTGTAATATAAATGCCGCGATTTTATATATAATTTAACTAAATATATATATTTAGTTTTCATTTTGTTGATGTCATGTTGAGGAATATGCATTGTGGGAGACCAGATACTATGTGGCGTGGTTCTGACAGTCTTTGACATAATCTCCTCCTTGGTGTACCAGACCGTTACAATCGCCTTGTCAATAGCACTAACCATCAGAGACACCTTTTATGAGACTACAGCTTATTTTATGCAAAATTTGGATCAAATGTTCTATATGTAATTCTTTTAGTTTAATTTGAGTCAAACATGAACACCACGGTTAGATTGCTTTTAAAAACATTTTACACTGAAAGAAATTCCTGATTTTTTTTTTACTACGTTATTAAAAAAAAATTAAGCTTATAAGTCCAACTTGTTTTCCATTTGTTTTTATTGGGTTTTGATATAATGCAAACTAACTTAGTAAAAGTATTAAAATATCTATCTTTGTACTACAGGTTTAAACCATTGGGATAGAGACAAACAATTAATGTAGAAAATGTTAATTTTTTAAATACATTTCTAATTATGTATAAAACAAACCTAGGTTGCTATACGATTTTTTTTTTAGATTGGGGATGTTAAGTATTTCAAAATTATATGTATTTTTAAAATGTGTAAATTTTTGGGCACGGTGGAATTTTATGATATTTTTTCATTAAGTCGTCTCATCATGAGTTTTGAATCAAAATATCGTCTCTCTTCATTTGTGCAGGTAGTTGCAATAAATTTACCCACAAACCCCAGATTTTTTAACGTTTTGGTGTATCCTATACATAATAGGCAAGATAGGTTAAAACTTTTTGCATCAAAATATTTAGTGAAGAAATACCTTTAAAATGAGGTGTAACTCAACATACCTTTACTTTTGAAAATTTTCCAAACACCAACCCTAACCCCCAAAACTACCCTTTTGGGGAGTTTTTAGAGATTTCAAAATAATTTCTCCAAATTATTTGGGGTGGAAATAGGGGGGTTGTAGTTGTTACGACTAATCTACCTCGTTTGGTTTTTCCGCTATACGTACTGTACGGGTGGTCTGCCTCACCCTGCATATTTTTATTAAGGAAGAATAAAGAAACCATACGTACAGTTAAATGTTGCTGGAAATTAAAATAGCTGTACTCTTATTATTAACATTTGTAGCTTACTCCGCATCGAAAAAGTGCGAACATATCAATTACCTCAGACATTTCAGCTTCGCTTGTTAAATTCTTGTAGCAAATTGAAACAAATAATACACAGTATTTTCAGCCACAGTAAACAAATTTAAAATCAAATCTGGCAGGATACAAAACATCTAACATTTACACAAATTAGTAAAGGGAGCGGAGCTTCATCGTGATTGGCTGGAGCTGTATCACCCAGGCATCCAGGCTTTTCTAATAATCTGATGCTGGATTCATGATAGACAAACCAGGTCTATCGCTCGCTGATTCGTTACAAAGTTTTACAAAAAAGGAACTCAAAATCCGTGAAAAATTGCCATGAATAAATGTACGACGCCAGTATTGGTTTAACGCTTAATACAATGCATTCCTTATTATATCATTCATTTTAATTTCTAAATTGAAAACTTATATAAAAGCATGCTAACATGGTTATATGATAACTATATAAATTTATTGATACCAACAAACTAGATTTATAAATATAAAAGACTCATTTTTCCATATTTTTAATTGCTATTTTGAATTTAATTGGGAGAATTTGATGTGGTATTGTAAGTCTGGAATTAATTTTGTTATATTTGGCACCATGTTTCTTGCATTGTTTAAAATTTAGTTTTTGTCATTCCATTCAGCAATTAGGTACCAAAAATCCTTACGATAGTTTGGAGGTTAGCCAAACCTGCCACACCATCTTTTGCTTCAGAAATTCAAATGAGAAATGAAGAGAGCTTGTGAAGACATTGGCCTCCTTTCGCCGGACTCTTTTGTGCAGGATCCAATATCTGACCAGAATGGTTTTATTACCTTTTAGAATATGTGCTGAAAATCAAGAACGCAGAAGATGTTTAAGGGGTTTCTTTAGCAATGTCATTGTTCTTTATTGCTTTGTGCATTTTTAAGTTAAAAAGGTACAAATCGATTTGCAAATTATTTATTGACATTCTCCAGAATCGAAACCGCCACATCTCGGTTACAGATCCATATCACATTGCTATGGATTTTAGTAAATTGATCTATTTTTTGTATTTGAAATTTAATAACTAAAATGAAAACATACAAAAATAATGTTAGTTAAAAGGTCTTAAAGAATGTCCATTGGCTATCCAAATTTCAACTGTATGTTAATTATAGCAATGGCTAATTTCCAAACTACATATTAGCGTTTTAAGTAGAATTATATATTCAAGGTCATGCCATATTGAAGATTAATATCCCAACAACAATCACATTCTCAATATGAGGTCGCAAAGTTGAGACAGCAGTCTGTTACAGTTGTGTCGCAGCGGACAATAAGTTATATTGACAGAGACAAATTACTTTCTTAGATTAAAGTTATGAAAACTACCAAAGTTCAGTTTCATATTACGCTATCTGATTTATTGCTGTGGGAATTCGGAATGTAGTATTTGTTATAAAATGTATAGACTAAAGCTTTGAAATAAAGTCAAATTAAATATTTGTAAGATCAATTAAACACTTTGACGTGGCATTTTTAGATGACATTTTAAAAATTTTGTAAATGTGTTCCACTGTAAACAATTCTTATTAAAAGTATTCTTGGGTATCGTCCTTAATTTCCCTTCAGAATCTGTGTCCTCCTTATAATACTTTGGTGACACAAAGGAAGAACACTCCGAGATGTTAAAAAAGTGTTAATATAAACAAAACTAAAAATTCTCATATTTTGCCAAGCTTGACTTTATATACTTTGAGTATGAGTAAATTACTTTTTAAACATTACAAATATTGTTTTATTGAAATGCAAAATTTTCTGTCCAGAGTAATAGTTGTAAACTGAGTCACAGGCGTCCCTTTCTTGAAAATTTGGACTGGATTCCCCTTAATACAATCTAGCGTGTAATCTCGTAATTCTGTCAGCAAATCCATATGCCACAAGTCTGAAGACAATTCAAATTTAAATGCCCCACTGAGGTTACTAGCTAGCAGCTGTTAACTGAGGCTTAGGACTGTTATGCTGGGTCAAGTCTGTATTAGGTCTGGCCGTAAGATAGCGCTGTGAAATTACAGTTGTTGTGGTTGTAACTGTTTTACGTTTTATTTGTTTTAAAAAATTAATCATTTCAATACAAATATATATGTGGATTATAAATTAGCATGTAAACATAATTTATGTGATTAGTACATTGTGTGCATCTAGAAAGCTTTGTTAGAGAAATAGCTTACGGATAACCTGTATATATGAGAACAGTCTGGTAAGATGATTCTAAATATAATCGGAACTACGCGTATTAGATGTATAAGCAAAGGAAAGAAAGAAAATGCAACCCTACCAAATTAAATTTATTGAACCCTTTCCCATTATTTCCATTAGATTTTTACATTAAAAAAACAAATGTAAAATTAAAGTGCAATTTTTAAATTTTAGCATATACGAATACATATTACTCTAGAGTTGTGAAATATTTTGGTGTTGTTTCAAAGTGGTTAAAAAAACATATTAGATTTGTGGTCTACAAAAAATTATGTTTTTAACGTGTGTAAGAATTAAGCCTTGAAACGAACAAAATCCTTTTAATTTTGAAATGAAGTTCCTTAAAATTGGCTTTATACAGTTATAAGGATTACTATAATTATAAGGAAATTATCAATTATCAATCATTCCACTCCGAATGCATGAATTATTATTACCAAAGGATATACAAAACTAAAAACTGTCACTGTCCTGTCCGCCCTCCTCTCACCATTTCCGCCGTTTTGATTCTCTTTGGTTTGAGTGACGCACTTCTTGTCTCGCTTCCGTTTGTCCTACCCAGTTGATTTATTGCTACAAGTATCAATAAACTTGTTTTACATGTTTCGTCTTAGGGACTATGTGAGAATTCTGTGTTTTTATTCGAAATAGTGGTTTAGTTGACATGCAATATCACTGCTGTTACGTTACTTTGAGTTGTCCAGTACCATTTTTCCTATTGCTTACCAGATACTCTGGATGTGTTTCGAGTACGATTTTAAACACAGCGATAGCTAATGTGTGTAATATTTCTACCGACCCTATAACGTTTATGGTTTATAACAGATTTTAAACAACAAATTATTTAAAATTATATTTATTTATAAAAATGTCAATTTATAGGATAAAATGAAGATACACAGAATCAGCAAAACCTGATATTATTACCTACTAAATTCGTCCAAACAGGAATCAATGTTCCGACGTGTCAAGATACAAAGTACGATTATTTTATCCGAGAAAAAAGGGCCAAACACTCGAGATTTACTGGTTGATTTATTGACATAAAACATGTAATTTTAGGCTTGAACAGCAGATCATGAATGCGATCAAGGGTTTTGCATAGTACTTTGCTCCTAACTGTGCAGTTTACTTCGCCACAAATGTAGACAAAAACTATTTTAGTCTAAATAACTTGTCTTCCTCTAGAGTTCTTTAAAAGAAAACTTGTCCGTCATTTGCTTAAATATTTTATATATATAAACTGCTCAAAACCAGTAATTTAACTGTGAGTGATAACCGAACAATTAAG
Source organism: Homalodisca vitripennis (assembly GCF_021130785.1). NCBI lineage: Eukaryota > Metazoa > Arthropoda > Insecta > Hemiptera > Cicadellidae > Homalodisca > Homalodisca vitripennis. The sequence goes on from NC_060212.1 coordinate 40,374,050, forward strand.
GATAGTTTATTACTATTGTGTTATTTTTCATAAATGGCAGTTTTATGAGTGGCCGTTGGAGCGTGCTTTCTTCAGTTTCTTTATAATTTATTGAATTATTCTGTATCGTTTTCCGAGTAATCGTTTCCAAAGAACTTTCTTTCCTGCGTCCATTGGAATAATGTTAGTATTACTAAACTATATGCTGACAGTAAAGCTCGAAAAAAATGACGTGGTATTCTTATTTGTTAACTACCATCAAAATCTTAATTTCCTTGGCGCCATAACTTCCGGGAAACCTGTAAATACACATTCCAATAAGAGCTCTTTTACAAAAATGTAAATTGGTGTTATAATTGGAAGATATTTTATATATTCGGTAAGAAATCTACGCTGTACAGCTATTACTCTTTGTTATTTGACAAAATAACATCATGACAATAACAATAATATGAGTGAAATCTTGAGCGTAACCATTTTAGTAACTGAATTTGATTTTGTGGTAGCACGTGGGTTTCACTATAATAGCAAGATAAAATTTGCTATAACATGATTTATCATGACTTTTATTTTCCCTCTCAGATGTCAAGTTTGTTTTTATTTGTCCTGTAGTTTGGGTTATTACAGATTGAATACATGTAAACTTAAAGATAAGTTCCAAAATTTAGATTGTAAAACCCTAAGTGAAACACTGTTTTCAAAAGTCATGAAAGCGTGAAAATCACAATAACATCATGATTAGAGTCACGAAGAACAAAAAAAAAGCTCATTCTTCAGATTATATATAATCAATTTAAAATATTTCCATCAAATATAAGTAACAAAGATATGCAGAACCTGGAGATACTGGGTTTAAATCTGAACATTTTCAGATATGTAATACCTTAACACAAGAAACATTAATCGTATAGCTCTAATTGCAGGACATAACTTGTTTTTATATGTAGGTACTATAATCTAGCAACAATACTGGATAAATAAATCATACAACTACTTATGAGTCCTCACTCAAAAACTTTTCTTTTTAACGAGGATAAAAACCTATTAGGTATTTAAAATTATGTACACTTTCCTTTCCAAATAATTTATTTATTTCCATTTTTTCTAAATCCAGAATAATGAAAAAGGGGTAGGTTTAATTAATATAATTTTGTGACATGCCATTTTTATAATAAGAGGAAATGTTGTTTGTCAGCCATTTAAAACAGTAATTTTTTAAAATCCTAATTAAAATTAGTATTTTACTAGGGCTTTAAATTCGTGCATGTTTTATTTTAACCCAGAACACCCACTTTTAAGCACACCTCGTTCTGAAATTTGATGGAAAAATAAAATTAAATTCCTTATATATGATATGGGGTTACAATATTTGTTTGTTTTTTTTTATAGCTCTAACAGTTTTTATAATATACTTTTAGAACGTGTTAACTTATACATGTGCAGAATCACAAATATATAACTCAAAAGGTTAACAGGTTTTTTAGTTTTTAATGTCTTAAGTTCTTTTTTACACATGCAGAAGAGGATGGAACGTAATGGTTAAAATTTCCAATTGTATAAAACATTTGAAATAAATCCTTTTAACTTAAAATATAATTGTATATAAAAATTCCTCATATAACGTAGGTGGTACAATGATGAAGATCCATGTCACTATAGAAATAATGGAGATATTTCAAATGTAGAAGATATATTATCCAACATCAATCGCATTCTTAAAAAAAGAAATCACGAGGAAGACTCAACAGTCCGTTACAGCTGTAATGCAGTTATCCATGTGTTATATTGACAGAGGCGTATTGTTCACATGGATTGCAGTTGATTGAGAGCAGTATCTTAGACCATTTATTGTTTAGTTATTACTGTCATGCTATATTATTCTGATCATATATAATTAGAAATAAGGCAGAAGAAAACATTAGTCGCTGAACATTATTAATAATGCTAAATAGCTTTAGTCAACACACATTATCCTTAAGATCGTCTATATGAAATGAGATCCAATAAATATTTATTTCCAAAGATAATACTATGAAAAGATACTTCTCAAAATACACCTGAATTACAAAATACTTCTAATCAATAAATTAATTTATTTATTAAAATAATATATTAATTTATATAGGATTTTTTGTTAACATTAAATATTACCTACTATTTGTGTATTTTAATATATTAGGCAAAGAAAAGCTTGGACACTGCCATGTTTTCGAAGCAATGATATACTGTACTATATTGTACTTTATACTTATTTAATTACTTATTCACATCTGGAACGCTAGAATTTAGTAGTGAAGTCACTTCGGAGAATAGCAAGAAGCTGTCAGTAAGCGGCAGAAGAATGGGCACTACATTATTCACCGCCTGAGCCGATTTTCCTCCCCAAGGCGCTAGAGAGCTCCCGGAATCCCTGACAATGTCACCTTCCATTTCAGTGGCCAAATAATAATGCTTCGCTTAATTGACACATTTTATATATATATATATATATATATATAATATATATATATAATTAATTTATGAAATGAATTGTAACAGTTTGCTTCCAAAGGGTATTTACGTACTCATTCATTAAATTTAGAACGAAGTTGGTTTTGTAAAAATACGGTAATTTTTACGATTTATCGGAATTGTATAATAATCTTGAAATTGTTTTCATCTTAAAATGTACACGTGCTTTTTAAAACCCAATTACAATTATAATAACATACGACTCACTTTAAACACTTTTATATAGGATGCCAGAATTAATAAACTTTCCAAGGACTATGGAATAAATATTTGCTTTGTCTTCTGTCTTACTGGAATAAGAGACAACATGCATGAGATCTAATTTAATAAGGGGACTACGATATTACAATTTGATATGAAAATCGTCCAAATATTTAAGAGGATATGAGTTTTGAAAAAAATTATGCAAAATAAATTGATAAAATGTGAAAGTTCGGATAGAAAGTTTTCCAAGTAGATTTATCTTAGAGACTTAGATCCGACTAAATCTTAAACAGCTTTATTCCTAAAACAAGTGGACCATTATTCAAGAGTGTTTCAGAGAAGTTTTCCCAAGTGTTAATTGGGAATTGGATTGACAAGAAGAAGATAAAATTAATGAGTGTTTTTACTTATTACATTTTTATTATTAGACAGGAAAGTTTTAAATAAGTAAAAATGTCTGAGACAGGAAATAGTTTGGATTGATATTACTGAAGTGCTGTACTTTAACGCTTAACCCCAAGAAAAATATAGGATGTTTTTTTGCAAGCAGAAGCTAGCGCAAAGATTTCCGATACAACACTTAATCTGGAGACCTACGACTGAGAGGTGACTGTCAAACCGCCACACTACGGCTAGACAGGCGTACTGCTTTCAAGGACGATCGCACAGATGTCACCCATCCAAATAGCAGTCGCGATCGTCTCTGCTTGATTTGGTTATCTCGTGATAACCGCCGTACCCGCACCACTGGCAACTCAAACTTAAGGGGACACTCTAAACACATCTCACGCCGTTCATGAATTTTAATACTGTTAATAAAGCACCCTTCCCTTTAACTCTTATCAAACTATTTGAGATCAGATGGACTATTAAAATCAATTATCTTCTTGTAAAATCTTTTCTTTTTGATGCTATATGATTCTATCATGGCAACTGTAGATTTTGACATTCACCAATATAGGTGTTTTTTTAGGATAACCAGAAGAAATGTATTCTTGTGATGAAAACAAGTCAATTACATATACATTGTTTATGATTTTCATCGATGCTAAGACAATGTGTAGCATGAATAAATTGTTAGTGATATATTATTCCGTATGAATGTTTCTGTGTACTGATTGCGTACGTACATGTGTGTATCTATGACGAATAAATTATTTACTAATTTATAAATTTACAAAACTTAAGAGAACTCACGATTCCCATTCGAATAATTGAATTAGATGTAACAAATATAACATTAAATATAAATGTAACTTAATACAGTTAACAAAAACCGCATTGAACTTAAAAGCCTTCGACAAGGTTCTATGCATTATAATAAGTCTACATACATTGTACAGCCCTCAGGCACACAAAACAGATTTTTTCACAGTACTGAGTATTACATTTCAAGCACGCCTAGCGAAATTAAATCGATAGACAAGCACTATCATCGAACCCGTTGTTATATATGTAGAAATAAAGTTTTATCAATATTTCAACTTCATAGGTCAAATCTTTTCTTTGAGATTTCCTAATGGAAGTACTTGGAAGTGGACACCACAAAGGAGAAATTATTCCAGAAACCTTAGTGATAAAACACATACATAAATTAAAGTTTATAGTTCAATTATCTCTCAAGATAAGTTATAGGCTTTGCTAACGATAAGCTAAATCTCACGGTTGGACATGTTCAACATAGAACTAGATGTTTCTTATGTAGAAATAAAGCTTCAAGATAAATATTAAATTTACAGATCGGTTCGTTTTCAAAACATCATGTGGACAGACATGCAGACACAAATGAAAATTTTCAAGATCTTCTGGCTATAGGCTTTCCTAACGCTCAGCATAACAGTATTAGTAAATAAATGCGAATTTTCATCACCTGTATGTTTCGTGTTCAAAAACAGTGTATTCATTATTAAACGCTTTATTTAAAAGCACCTTATGCGAAAGTTATTCACTGTTCTTGTTTTCATCCAACAAAGTGAAAGTAGATTTCCGTTCCACAAGCATCACTGATCAAAGCTTCACTTCAAGTTTAATCAAACTTAAATGAGATTGTGTGTGAGTACCTTTTATTGATCGCTGACAGCTAAAACAATACTTATACCAGTGTATGTTTACTTTCTATAAAAATATAGAAAAAATTTACTTACTTTTCATGTACTTTACTTAATTCGTGTGATTATTGCTACCATGACGACTAAAGACGTATAATACACAGCAACTAGGTGTTGCATATATTTACAGTACCAGTTGGAGCACGGGGTTTAAATATATATGCAACATTTTTATTACACTATTTATACATTTTATGTCTCATTCAAATTTATTCACACAGTTTTGTCGGAAACGTATTTAATGTTTAAATATTCAACGGTTTATTTTAATATTATAACTATATAAGTATATATATATATATATATATATATATATATATATATATGTGTGTGTGTGTGTGTGTGTGTGTGTGTGTGTGTGTGTGTGTGTGTGTGTGTGTGTGTGTGTGTAGAATTATGGATTATATTATATTATTATAAAAATAATTCATTTTCTATTATGCGTTAAGGTTTTTAGTCATATTTAAAAAAATATCACAGGATCAGACATAAAACCAAATATCTAAATTCGTTAACAAGAACAACTTAACTTCTTTAAACATCATGCTTCTTAAAGATAAAGTAATTACTAAATATATTATTACTACTTTCTACGGTTCTAATTCAAAACTGAAACCGTAATTTCTTGAATAATAGCAGTCGAAAGGAATGCATTATCGAATCTGTAAGGTTATTTCCTATCGTAATTTTCTCACCAGACGAAATATCGGTTATTATACAGGAAATGCTTCTTTTAAAATTATAAAAATATAACAAATTGGTATCTGCTTTACGACGATTGTATAAAATACTTGTATAATCTTATACATTTTTTCATTATAGATTGCAGAGTTTTTCGTGTAAGATACACGTTTATAAATTGAAACCTATCAAAATTCGTCAAATGTAAGTGTTTGAGTTTTGTTGTTTTATTTAACATACATTCACGGCAAATGTGGTCAGTGATCTATAAATCTTACATATCAAAAGCACAATAGTATCTTAAATCTTAAAAAATAAAACTAGACTGTTACCAATTCTGATTATTGTTTCACATTATACACAATGACACATCAGGATCACATTGAAATACATTGTGTTAATCAGTGAAGGACGATGTACCAGAGTGACCCCTGCTAACCTCAATCCTGAGAGAAACGATATCTCAAATATAACAGAGTCCAATATATTACATCAATTTCGAACAGCAGGATTATAGTAGACCCACAGGTTCTGAGAAGTTTGCAGGAAAGACCACCGCAATAGAAGTTATACCTGTATTCAATCTATGCAGTAATAATGACCGGTGTGCTTAACTTTAAAGTGTCATAACTCCTACACAAAGAAATATAACTTGTTACATGGCTCCTTTTATATTTTAAAACTCAAAAACTTAAAAAATATGGATTTTATCACCGTTGCTCTTGCAATAGCAAATCACAGTTCCACCCCTTCCTAAAGACCAGACGCCATTATGATTCATCGGGTATTTCAACTTTATATAAATATATCTCAGACTGTGGCTCACCTTGTGTTATCAGCTTTTTATATTTTTCCGTTATCTGAATTAGTGGCTAAACTTTCACGAAATTCGGTCCTTACTGACTACAACCATAATGGTTCTCTTGGTTCTATCACTTTTCATTCATTGTACTATTTTTACTATTCAATGCCAAGTAGAAATGAGTGATTTTTAAAGTTTAAATTATTAAACTATTAACCAATTTTGCTCAACCACATTGATTAATTCTCCCGTAAACGCGGTAAAAAATAAGAATTTTCTCTTTAATTCCTATTTAAAGTTGAAATTTTAATTATTGGGCTATTCGTAAATTAGTGAAACCCATGCACTTGGTCTAATATGTATTTTTAATTATTGAATATAAAAACAAAACAACCATTACCATATAAGCCAGAGTCTTTATAATGTGAGTTAGACATTCTTTTTGAATAGAAGTTTTCCCTTTAAAATTTTAAAGTTGAAAGTAGGAATACTAAGACCTTCATTTATCCAATGAAAACCTGGAAAGTATTTTCGCAACAACGTGAATAGTTAAGTTTCCGATTACTTAAAGTTTAACCATTTGTTTTGCTACCGTGAGCTCTTAGGCAAATTCCTGCCTCCAATAATGGCTGGTTACTTCACGTTTTAAACTTTTATCATTTCGTGATAATGTATCTTTTAAGGTTAAGAGATTACGATTACATTTTACTTATACTGAGTTCATTAAATAGTACAATTTAATTTTAAGTTTAGATTTTATTTGTATTATAAAAGTTACTAAAACCCTTTATTTATTGGCTAGGTTTAACGCAACCAATAATGCAAATATAATAAAATACAAACCAATAATAATAAAATAAAACTAACACTTTTAGTTCACATCCTAATAATTGGTGAGACGTCAGTCGACGTTTGGACTGAAACATGCTACATCTTCACTTTATTTCATCTTAAACAAGAAATAGTGCATCTAAAAGTTACATGCTTCGTGCGTAGATTCCCATAAAATAAAACTAAATATTTTATGTTCACAATAAACGACCTGGGAAGTAACTTAATGAAAGTTTGAACTAAACATGCAGCATGTTCAATTGAATACACCTTCAAAGGTAAATTGTGTTTCTATGAGTGATATATACATCAAACATGGAATCCCATAATATAAAACTGCAATCAAAGTTTGGACTGAATATGCAGCATACTTTCCTCTTTAACATGTTCAACAGGAAATTGTGTATCTAAGAGTGATATATACGTGAAACATGGAATCCCATAATATGAAACTGCAATCAAAGTTTGGACTGAATATGCAGCATACTTTCCTCTGTAACATGTTCAACAGGAAATTGTGTATCTAAGAGTGATATATACGTGAAACATGGAATCCCATAATATGAAACTGCAATCAAAGTTTGGACTGAATATGCAGCATACTTTCCTCTGTAACATGTTCAACAGGAAATTGTGTATCTAAGAGTTACATGTGAAAGTATCACTGAGTTCGATGATGGTGGCTGTTTGGGTGTCCACATGGCTGTTTCATGTCGATGTCCATGGGATTTTGCTGAGTATTAGCAAAGGATTTAACATTATTCTAATATGTAACCATTATTGGGACGTGAAAACAGCAGAAAAAGTAAATATATAAACACATTGCGTACAATCATGTGAGTTTTATGACATAGAATATTAACACATGTAGCTTAAATAACAAATCACATACATCATTTTATGTTTGTAAATTTAACTCGTATTTAAAACACAATTTAATGCATGAAAAGTTAAAGTATCAAGTGACAATACGTCTCAAGAACAATGTCATCTATAAGTTTGAAATTGAAGTCTTTAGATGCTTACTATACAGTCGTATATGATGTAACTTGTAACATATTAAAACCAGTTTATTTTAGCCTACACATACATACAGAAACGAAATTTACAATGGAAAGCTAACTCTATTATCGAACCTAACATAATAAAAAAATATGTAAATGTATCACGTGGAAAGTCTTTATCCGCAGATTTAGAATTAAGCGTGATTCTTCGTTTCTAAATAAGCGCTGTATAAGTATTGTCTATATATAAAAAATCTTATCAATATCTTAGTATTACGTCTTAACTGTTAATATTTATCTAGATAATTAGCATTATATTTATTATTATAATTATAATTTTTATAGTTATTTAATATAATTCCATTATTATCATTATTTCACAAAGTTCTACTCGACGATAAAAGTCACCCTCACTTAGCTCGTGAAATAAAAGAACTTTGTACCCACTTTCATGTAAAACTACAAACTGATGTTCCAGATTACTGATGTTTGAAATTTTGTGCCTAATATTTGAGAAATATTTCTTGTTGAGGTATGAGGATCTTTTACAATAGAAAATCAAGTGACAACGCTTCGTTTTTAGCCGATAATTGTCGTCCAGGTTTGGGGCGGTCTCAAAGTCCTGGTTCCCGGAAATGATGGATTGTTTCTTGAACTCCTGATTTAGATACAGGGTTTCTATTTTGAGTTTAAGTTTTATTAAATAAATTCCTTATTTCATCATATAATTTCATGCGGTCTCCTTTTCTTTTTCTTCGCATATCAGGTTCATAATACGCTCTTATTCACTTAAACACTCTATTTTCAACATAATGTGCCACAAAAACATGACTTAACTTTTTTTAACTCCTAACCAAAAACCGAACATTATACCGAATGTCCTTAAAACTTATATTGTAAGCAAGGTCTGACCTGCAACCCCCCGCAGCAGGTAAAAGCTGTAACAGAATTGAGTTTGTAAGGAAACTGGTTGTCTATTGAAGTCATTTACCTTCTAAATGTGGATGTTGATGATTTGTCACATTGAATGTTTAATTAATATCAATGAGCTGCCATTTTATACTGGGTTTAGATAGATAGCTCCAGTTTCCACTGTTCTTCTGTGAAAGTCCTTTGAAATGAGGACACTTAATGTGTCTTTATATTAAAAAATTTTGAGCCCTCCCACCTAAAATTTGGACAAATGGGCAAAGTTGTAACAATGACTAAGATTTCACTACGGAGTTCCATCCCTCTATCTATATCCATCAAACTCTAAATAATGTGTGTCCATATTTTTAACTCACACTGTATATCCATTAGATATATTCAAAATGATTAGCAGTTCAGATTTAGTTAGATTGTATTTAATGTTAAAGAGCTGTAGAACAAACAAAGATAAGACCTATGTATTACACGCCTCACATACCTCTCGGGGTTACATAGGTAATGTCATGATCATCATACATTTCAGTCTCGCTACGCAATTTCCAATCAACCGATGTAGAACTGAGTTCCCTGTAATACAATATCACTTTGAAATCTTTGTGGCTCTCCAAAGGATGCCTGAAACACTTCAACATTTCAGTAGTATTAGCAAAGTTTTAATGCGATCCAAACCGGAAAGTTTTCACTGTCTATTTTAATTAAATATGACTCTTCAAACTTTACCTAAAGAGTTCAACATTTTAGTAGATTAAAACGTTTTAAATTCAATCCAAAACGGCAAGTTTCAATGATAGTCATCTACAGAGAAATTAAAAGTGAGTAGGAAGAATGGATTTTCTGAAACGAGGTTTATAGCTAAATTACAGACCTGGGTGTTATCATGAGAGCGATCTTAACAGCTTATTGTCCCTCTGGGAACGCACTAATAACAGGAGAGATCATCCAGGAAAATGTACGACCTCGGATAGACCAACCCACACGAGATGTCAAATTTAATCATCACAACTCAAGACTGTCACACCTGTGTTGACTTTTCTTAACTTAATTTATTCAAGTTGCTAATTCCTACCAGTCCCTATCTCTGTAGCTAATATCATTTTATATCATTTTTAAACAATAAAAATGAAAATCTCCGTATTCGTGTGATTCCCATATTTAAAGCTGAAATATTTTGTAATATGTAGTCAAGAATGTTACTTTAACCTTATTCGTTGATACACTCCACTGCTGTTCTCATTATATCATTATCAACTTATAAACCCGTTTCAAAGCGATATTTTCTATAAAACATTGGCAAAAATTTAGTTTTTACTACAAAATTAGAAGAATGTTTATCCTCTTGTCAAAGAAACCCAATTATGAGTATGATGGAATAAAAATAATTTTCCCCATTGAATCAGTCCACATAGTATCTTTAGGAGTATTTTATACTACTATTTTGTATCCGTTTAGGAGTATATTGATTTATTCATGAGAAAGTATGACTTAATTTTACTAAATTCAGAGCTCTATGTTAGTTAATTAATACTTAAAACTGATAAAATTTCAAAAAGTTTAAAAATGCAGTGTGTTGATATTTACACTTAAAATTTACCGTATCTACCGCTCACTGATAAAGAGGAGTGTTCAATTCCTAGGAAAGTCGATAAAATTTGCAAAAGCTATTAATTTGATCAGTTAGCTTGAAATATTCCTTACCATAAATCAAAATTATATTAATGTAGAAAAAGCCTTCAATAATAATACATTCATTGTTTCTAAAAAATAATTGGTTACTTCTAGACTAGAATACAGTGTAACAACGCTACCAGTACGGTTAAGCATTCGGTTACAATCGATGGAAATTCTACTATAAGAAGCTAGAATGTATTATAATCTATAATATTATATACAAATATATGGTATTTGTTTGTTCATGTGTGTATTATATTTTATTTATTGTTATGATATTTTACTTTGAAATACATGGAAAAACAAAAGATGTTTGGATGTGTATGAAGTCTTAAAGATGAAACACCTACCATAACCTACGATCACAAATTCGGCAGTAAAAAGATCATCAGGTTTAACATTGTTCCTATCGGGTTGAAATGAAGATTTCCGCCCAACACTCGACTGTAATTTTGGAACGACACACTATTATATAATATTTATGTTAATAACCAAACAAGTCGGTCACCACATACCTGTTATCTCCACCGGTCTAGCTCTTGGTCGTCCTTTCAATTCTTACATTTCCTTAACTCGTTCCAAAATTTTATACATTTACAAACAATTTGGCCATCACTACTCGCTGACTAATAATGACTTGACAAATTTAATATTAGTATTCTGTATCTAAAATATTGGCACCGCAACAAAATTTTAATCTCGAATTAGCTGAAATAATAATTCATTCATTGAATACATCATTGTCATCATCAAACATAAGTTAAAAAATGCCACACCTTTAGTATAGATAGTAACGAATATCTCTAATGTAAAGGCATAACGTTGCAATAATGGGATGGGTTGATTTAGTGTGAATTTTTAGTTTAGTTTCAGTTCACCTTCCCGTTAGTGCAGCGTCTGAAATCTGATGCTGTCATAGAATTCAATTCTGAATTCTTGTGTGATGTTCATCTGAAGTAGCTCAAAACGAACTACATACATCGTTTTGAATATCAGAGGCACTTAGTGTCATTAGAGTCACTTAGAGACACTACAACATATAGTGTCATCTAGTTGGAAATGTATTCTCATTGTCTCATCAAGTCTCTCACATCGAAACGGTGTGATGAGTTCGGTTCTGGTAGCTGGAATTCTGGTGAACTGGATCTAAATTCAATATTCACATTAGAGACGAATGCTAAGCCACACTGCTCGACACGAACATTACTAGTGAACTCTAGCGGCATTGATAATGATATCGATTACATTGTGAGACATTACTACTCTATCGAGGCTCTATCGGTCTGCAGTCTCTGTACTTGGAAGAAACCACTTGGCTGAATTTAGCAACACTTCTTGCTGAAGTATATCTCTTGTATGGTGGAAGGGTAGATCGATAATAACATCTAAGGGTAGATCCAATAACACTCAAAATGTCCAAGTTGCAAAATTACTTGCAAAAATTATTTCAGTCTCATATTTCTTATGGATTTATACTTTGGGGTCATTCTCCTCACGTTAAAGATATTTTAATAATGCAAAGGAGGGTTTTACGAACAATCTGTAGAGCTGAATTCTTAGAATACTGTAAACCACTTTTTATTAGTTTAAGAATTCTCACAATTATAAACCTATACATCTTCCATCTATTATTATATGTAAAAACTAATCTGCGCTCATTCACTATATATGATGACGTGTGAAATTATTAAAAAGCACCGTTTTTAATAACAACACTTAAATTTCATGCAAAGGTTGCTTTTATTATACAAGATGCCATGAAAACTTGGATTCGAGCGCCACTAAAGCATAAAGCAATATTTCTTTTAACCTAAAGCTGTACACAGAAGGACGAGAGTCGGTAAAGTATAAGAGCAATGGTACTGATAAAAATGTTAAATGTCACTTTAAAAATAAACCTACCACAATAAAAGGACCAATTTGGAGTACTTTCAGGTGATAACAATTATTTTTCAAAATTTTTTGGTGTTAACACGTAAAAGGTAGGTTTCTTGGTTTAGCCACCATAGATCGCGGGCAGGTGGTCTACCTCACTCTTTAAATTAATATACCGGCTATTAAAACAGTTAAATTACATAATTATACCAAATAAAGATTTAAACTATTATATAATGGTTACAATTAAATTTAAATTATTATATAATATTCTATATTTATTAATATTTAAAATTAAAAACAACACGTGAAGTCAATATTTATTTTGATTGCATTTGGATTGGATATTATAACTTGAATCTATAATTCTTTGATAACATAAACAGTGGCTAATCTATAATTTGTTTGACTTTATCACAGCTGTGGAATGGCAAGACTTAACTTGCTCACTAAATCTACGATCTAGTGTTCTGAAAAAGCTGTGACTGTATAACAGTTGTGTACGTTACTGTATTACAAGATTTTTCCCATTACTTTTAGTCAACATAAGCTGCCAACCGGTGTTTTTAAATGAGACGAAGCGAATGCTTTAAATGGAGTTGTAGGCTGGTATACCTTACACCACTTGTCACGTAAAAGGCTTCGCTGAGGTTGCATGCAAAATTTTAAGACTATAGCTAGACGAATTACTATTTCACCTATACGACGTACTTGGTCTCTTTTTAAAATGTATTTTCTTGCATTTTTCTCGTTGACATCATGGTTACTCATATCACCAATATAAAAATATTTGCTAACGCACAGCTAAATAGCGATAAGTAACATGCACGACTATCAACACGGTGTTACTCATATAAAAATGAAGCTTATGAGACCAATTCGTTTACGAGGTATCGTGCAGATAGACAGACAGACAGACATAAGTGAAATGTTCTAGCCCAAGATATATAAGCTTTACTGAAGCTTAGTGAAAGGTGGCAGTGAAAATAGAATAAACTAGTGGTTATTAAGAAGAAAATTTAACTTAATAATGAATATATGTATACTTTAATTTCAAGTATTCTTGTCATCACATAAACCTAAAAGCCATTCAAATATATCTGAAGGCAGGCAGTAAAGTATAGAAATAGCGATGTATACCAATCTATGTCATGGTTAAGAGAAATAAATAAATTAAGTTCATAAATTAATATTGAAAATTAATGTAACAAAACTATATTAATTAACTCACAAAACATGACATAATAAATTTTGATGGCGCACATAATTTATAAGTACAAATTTAGTTTTTTCCGCAAGCGTCATCAACTCTTCCTAACAAATTCACTGCTCTGAATAATGTAAGTTGCACTATTATTGTTAATAAATGTTGGAAAATTATATAGAATTACAAAAAGTATTGGGAGTAATATTTTATAATAAAGAAAGAGAAGAAAAAATAACTTTGTCGACAGTTTTTTGGTCAAGCATGCACAATTTTTAATCCATTATAACCAAGTGAACATTGCTGCACAACCGCAGCTTTGAATAACATTACAAAGAGAAGTTAATATAAATAATTGCGATGTTGCTGTACGATTAGAACAGTGAAAAAGGAAACTAAGTTTGTCCCTTGTCCCTCTGGGATACTAGATATATTGTCCATGCACAAATGCCACTGGCAGCAGTAGTGGAAGTCACGTTCATGAGTGATCTAGATAATATGGAAAATTTATGCACGCAGGCTACAATTTTTTATGCACACACATATTGATTTGCTTATCTTAACCCGGATTGTAAATATGTGTTACGTTAGGTTTCCACCTCAGGATGGATCAGATTGTAGATCTTGAACATAGTGTTTCTGATTTTTTTAACTGAACGATGGCAAATGTCAGGAAAATCCCATCCCGTTCACAATTCTTCCATCCTTAAAAGCAAACTTTAAAAAATAATTTTTCATTGGATGGATTTTTTTTTTTAATTTATGTTTTTGATATCACTTATCAATCCCAGTAATACTGAAACACGAAACACTAAGTTATAACTGTGTTGTTCCTCTCAACTAAAGAAATGTGATAGATTAATAGCTGTTGAACAAATATAAGTACTATTATCTTCTTGTCAGAGTAAAAGTTGAATTAGCAGATATGTAAGACATGTTAGTCATTCTTTCACGTATATAGACCTGATTCATGAGCATACAGTACTTCATACTATGTGCTAAATTAAAGTAAAAAAATGATAAATAGACTTAAAGTTTTGCATAGAAAATTTAGAGACTGTTGTTACGCGACACTTGTGTAGCGCACGCATAAAATAAAAACGTGTAACAAAGTAAAAATAAATTTTAAAATAGCGTTTCATTCATTTATTGATAACGGATGCATTTGTTATGTCTATTGTCGAGACAAAATTTAAGTTTGTAACTATTAAACTTTAAATGAACAATAACTATGGTATAGAGACACTTACAGTCCACTTCCAATACACTAGTACCCACAATAACACATAACACATCAGTACAGGAGTCATTAGTAATAATTGAGATCGAGGCATACATATGTCATCATACTATGTCTTAGACACTGCACACATGACATTTACAGTCCACTTCCGATATGTCAGAGCTAATAATAACAAATCAGTAAAGAAGGAGTTATTAGTAATAATTAAGATCAAAGCATACATATGTGATCATACTATGTCTTAGACACTTCACACATGACATTTACAGTCCACTTCCGATATGCCATAGCGCACAATAACTTATCAGTAAAGAAGGATCAGTAATCATTGCGATGGAGGCACACATATGTCAAGATGCTATCTCTCAGTCATTGTCAAAATGGCAGTTACAGTCCACTTCCGATATGTCAGAGCTAATAATAACAAATCAGTAAAGAAGGAGTTATTAGTAATAATTAAGATCGAGGCATACATATGTGATCATACTATGTCTTAGACACTGCACACATGACATTTACAGTCCACTTCCGATATGTCAGAGCTAATAATAACAAATCAGTAAAGAAGGAGTTATTAGTAATAATTAAGATCGAGGCATACATATGTCATCATACTATGTCTTAGACACTGCACACATGACATTTACAGTCCACTTCCGATATGTCAGAGCTAATAATAACAAATCAGTAAAGAAGGAGTTATTAGTAATAATTAAGATCAAAGCATACATATGTGATCATACTATGTCTTAGACACTTCACACATGACATTTACAGTCCACTTCCGATATGCCATAGCGCACAATAACTTATCAGTAAAGAAGGATCAGTAATCATTGCGATGGAGGCACACATATGTCAAGATGCTATCTTTCAGTCATTGTCAAAATGGCAGTTACAGTCCACTTCCGATATGTCAGAGCTAATAATAACAAATCAGTAAAGAAGGAGTTATTAGTAATAATTAAGATCGAGGCATACATATGTGATCATACTATATCTTAGACACTGCACACATGACATTTACAGTCCACTTCCGATATGCCAGAGCGCACAATAACTTATCAGTAAAGAATGCGACATCAGTAATCATTGCGATGGAGGCACACATATGTCAAGATGCTATCTCTCAGTCATTGTCAAAATGGCAGTTACAGTCCACTTCCGATAAAGTCAGTAACCAAGATAACGTATCAGTCAGAGAGAGACATAGGCAATAATTAAGATGGAGGCAGAAAGATGTCAAGATACTAACCCTTTGTCACTGGAAGATATGAGATTTAAGTCAACTTCCGATATTACAGTATCCACTATAATGTATCGGAACAGAAAAAATCATCTGTAATATCTGAGATGGAGGCAGGTAGATGTCAGGATACTACTTCTTTGATACTGCCAGACGTGAAGTTTCCAGAACACTTCCGATATTACAGTATCCACAATAACGTATCAGTACGTATGCCTCAGAGAGATACATTGGCCATAATTGAGATGGAGTCAGACAGATATCAGATTAGTTCCTCAATGTCACTGTCTGACATGACGTTTACAGCCCACTTCCAATGTTAGTAGCCCCAGTAGTCTACGTATTTCCTGTTTCTCTCTATGTAGCGTTTAATGACAATAATTATTTATTGACCCTGTAAGTTTTAAATATGTTGACCAATGTTAAAATGTGTTCCATAATGACCAAAACGTATATTTTACAACACGAGTTTGCCTATGTTTCTTTTACTATAGATCGAATAAATAAACTCTTTTTCCTGATGACTTGTTCCGACATAAATTTTATTTAGTTCTACATGATATTATACAATTTATAAATACTGGTATAGTGATTTTAAGTGTTAGATCCCAAAAATGTAGATTGAAATTTCTTAAGAAAAAATTGTTTTGACTCTGATCTATTACGCTAGTTTCGTAACAACCAAACCAAACTTAAATTATGATTTTATACATCATACAATACGATTATTCATTTTCTCATACAATAATATTTTATTAAAAAATTATATAGTCTCATTTTTTTATATTTCTATACAAAACACATTTATGTATACACCAATGTTACCAAAGCTGTTAGAAATGTATCCACTCACACAGTAAACGTATAAAATATTATAATTATTATAAGTTTAATTCCTGAAAGGAATCCAACATCTTTAGAATTATAATAAGATTACCAAATATCTTAAGATTAATATATTGTTTATGGGAATTATAAATTACACAATTATGAGGCTCACGACACGATAAACCCCATTAAAATAATGTGCAAAGGCTAAACAAATATGTTAGAATCTGACATGTCTGCTGGATTTGCCTGTTAGATTTACACATGTTGGCTTTAAATTGTTAAACAAAAATCATTAGCTTAAATTAATAGATTTCTAATATGATAATGTGCCCTAGTCAAATAAAATTTTTAATTCTGTATTGTTTTACTATATTATACTATTTACATTTGATACAAGGTGTAACTTCTGACAGGTAAGTAATATCAGAATATGGTTTACAAACGTAATTTTTCCCTTTATAAGCAAAGCACCACATCAGAACCAGTGCTTTTCAGTAAATTGTTACAAACGAATTGTCTTTTCTTTTTTAGTTCTTATGTACTATATATACATATTTATGTATATACATATGTATATACTAGCTTACTATTAAAAGCTATCATTCTCACCTTTTGCAATATGTGTTACTAATTCTTCGTTGAGTAAAGAGCTATGAACGAAATCAGATTTCTGTTTTCTGCCCACACGATAAGTTTGCCAGGATTTGATCTACATAAGTTAAAGTTGGTATGAAACTATACCTCTATTTTGAATAACAACTATTTATCAGTATTTATCAGTGATTTCTGTTTTCAAAAAGTGGCAAAGTTACACTTGTATTATTAGTAACAATTTTGGCAACGAGAAAACACAGATTAACAAGAATATATTGTAAATGTAATTCATGCGGAATTGTCCAGCAATATATCAAAAAACGCGATATTATCAAACCAAAGCTATGATAAATTAGCGTACTGTAATGTAATTCTAATAAAAAGCTAAACGGTAAAGGGCTTCTTCTCTTTGTTGTGTAAATAGGGTCTTACATATGTATAAATTAAAATTATGAAACTTCCCAGAGTCTTAGAATTATAAACTTTAAGTGAACTTTGCTACTAGTCTACAGGTTCACAGACGATGTACGAGGATGTACAGAACATGTCTGTATGTGACCGTTTTAGTCTAATAGTACACAGTCTTTGTACGAGGATGTACAGACGATGACTGTATGTGAGTCTCTTAGTGCACAGACGATGCACGGGGATGTACAGAAGACAACTGTGTGTGAGTCTACTAGTGCACATACGATATAAGAGGATGTACAGAACCTGTATTTACGTGACCGCTTGAGTCTACTGCACTGGACCGTATACAAGACTAATATCGTGTAAATTAACTTGGAAATTTGAAATTTGATGAAAAACTCTAGCTCTACTACCACTTTATCAAAATTCAATATGATAAATATACGTCCATTATAACTCGTTATTATACAGTCTGATGTAAGGCGAACGTAGAGTTTCACACGCTACATAATAATGATGTATATCAAATAAATTATAAAAGTGTATAAAAAGTTAAATATATAACCTTATATAAAGCTATAAAGTTGATTTAAAAGTCGAAACTACTAAACATTCAAGGGAATATTGACCTTTTTGGATCCTAGCTTTAATATTACTTTTTCATTTTACGTAAAGGATACAGGTAATATAAAGTAATCCAAGTCCTACGTACAGGCTGTCGTATCTAAAATCTACATTATTGCAACAAAATGTGTTACATCTCTGCAATCCAATAGATTACGAGGCCTTCCCCTTTTATCCTAAAGTTTCAGAGAACATTCCCATACAAGGGGAACATATTAGAATTTCAAAGTAGTTAAGGCAACAGAATGATAACTGCTTTATTTTTATGTATATTTAAAAAAGATATTGCTTACATATGGTATTAAAATACCTAAAATGAAATATAATGTACTGAAAGCTATGTGTATTCAACATTGTCAGAAACAAAGATGATACATCACCTAATGATGACAGATCACCCGTAGGAAATGTGCCACCTGCAGGAACCATCACTTGCGTCACTGCTCATACAGTATTAAACCTTTACCTTAGTCAAATATTCAGGTATATTTGATCAATTTGCTTACATTAAACACTAAAACATAAGTTCCTTGCATTTTTCACATAAAAATAGTCAGAAGTCATAAAATATTGTATCATTGATTACGGTTCCAGACATAATATTTTGCTTTTCATCTTTCCGACGTACAATATTGTATGATTTACCTAAACTTCTAATAAATAGCAACACCACAGGAGGGTTTACTTTTGGAGGGTTATACCTTCTAGTTGAACCTGCACTGGGATTATCAATAAAATCCGGCATCGCTGTGTATGTCCAGGAGTGGCACACTACTAACCATAAATGTCGAGGGTGGATCGTTAGTACTCGTATACTGCAAATGATGAGTGTTGGAATGGATTGAGTTCCATTTCGATAGCCGAGACATAATAGAGTGATGGTTCGTCCTCACTTTGACTGATGACTTACCTTCTTCCGAGGTGACATGACTGAGATATAGTCCTTTATCTCTCCTCGTGTAATCTTACCAGAAGGTGTCCTCTACCTCCAGGTTTATACATCGTGAATATCCTGTCACTGTGGAAGCAAGGTCATTTAATTCTAAGTGTGATAAGAGATTGCTCAGCTTCTTGTTCTAATTGAATAAAAGTAACGATGACACACGATAGAAATAATCCTAATTATTACTGGTAATACTAAATTGCCACAAGACTTATTAAAATACACTTACCCATAATTTAGACGTAGGAGTTTAAGAAAAGGTACAGAGTTAGACTCTACTACTAAGTTAATATAGTATTAAATATATTAATTAAACAAATACTGTACTTTTGGTGTAAACAAAATACTACGAGTCAAAATATACTGAGAGTAATGAGTAAGAGAAACACATAAATTAACTATATTGACTTCTTTTATTCAAACTATCTCAATATTTACTCCATTGTGACCGACTGAATATTGCCACACATCTGTAGCTCTTCATTGCAACACAAAGAAAAGTCAATACAATTAATTGCTGTACGTTTACAACTGAGAAGGAAACTAAGTTCATTCCTCGTCCCTCTGGGATACGAGATACATTATCCGTCTCGACCGCCACATGCAGCAGTTGTGGTCGTCTTTTTCATTAGTGAAGTACGTAGACAGGCTACAATATTTATCTCATTATAAAGAACAAGTGGAAGCTAGGAACCTAGTGTAGGCTTAATACATATTTTATACTAATAAAACTGATTATTTGTATAGACTATGTCTACTACAGCTTTCTTTGTTTAATGACAATGGCCCTTTTAGCACACCAACTGATCAGTAACCCATCAGTCAAAATTAGGTCGCTTTGGTTGCCCGTTCTGAGAAATGAAGTAACAATCAAATTACATATTTGTAATTAACCAGTGCAAAGTAACAATATACTTTTGAGAAATGCATCCATAACGAAAAAAAAATTTAAAAAATTTACTCAATTTAACTTTTGGCCACCGTCCTGTTTCTGCCGTGACGATCGCAATTTACTATTGGCCTGTGATCCACTCTATGGTTATCGTTCAGGGCAGAAGTATTGCGTATCTGTAAACTCTACTTTAGTTTTAATAATTAATGTTTTATTTTTATTAAGTGAATTTTTTTATATGTAGTCCATATGAAGTTGACACACAACATAGTTGTTGTTATTTCTGACATACGCCTATCATAACGCTCTGATATTATTTGCTTATTTTAACTAACTTTTTAGTTATGAGTTAGGTTAGTTATACACCTGAAGCAGAGATCAGATAGCAAATCGCGTAACGTACTGTTACTTATTTGTTTGTATTTCTTGATTTTTTTATGGAAGTATTGTTAAGGAAACAGGATTCTTCAGGACATTTGCCATCGTTCATTAATATAAAGAAATCAGTAACGCTACATTGCCAGATCTGCATTTTGGTCTCTTACGATGGAGAATAACATTTTCACGTTGCAGATCGCGAAACGTAGATATACTAATATTTTTTGTATCACCGAACGATGTTAAATGTCATAAAAAATCCTGTTCCTTTCACATCTCTTTCGTAGTCAAAAACAAAATATTTTAATTCTCTCTCCCAGTATTTGAAAACTCTAACTTTAAATTGTATTTGTTGTTTGTCATAACTAATCATGATAGAAGGAACGTTATTTCTTGAAAAATGTTTAATTAATTATCATCTCTTTGTCCCAATGACATTTGAATTATTACATGTTGCGTTAAAAAAGGTGTGTCTCATTAACATATAGTATTTGGTATTGGCAGTTATAAAATGAGCTGAAGACTTAGCAACTTAGCATTGAACCTCAACGAAACCTGTAGCGCGACACGTGGTGTGGCGCTCTCTCGCGTGATAAATATAAATAAATTTAAAAACTAATACATTTTTGATCATGACTTCTAATGCATTCCAATGTGGGATGTTTAAATCAAATGAACAGTACCAATTATAGAAAAAAGTTAAACTTATAATGACAGAAATGTTTTTAATTTAGTGTTATTTTTTTAACAAAGTCAAACAATAAAACTTTCATCTATTTTATAACCTGGAACTGCCGATGGCCAAGCGGTCTAAGACTTTGTATCATAGCTAAGTATAGTGCAGGTTCAATTTCAGTCCGTCACCGTAGCACTGCATTTGATCAGTTCCCTCTTTATTCTGTTTCATATGGTTCTCACAAATGGTAGTTGTTTATAATAAGGGAGGTGTAGACTTACAAGGGGGAAGGGCTACTCCTTAAGGGTATGTCGTTTTATATATAATAGTATAATCATTTTTACCTTCCAACTCGTTTCTTCCAAAAACAGCACTTCGCTGAATTACACAATAACATATCAGTAGAGAGGGAGATATAAATAACAATTGAGAGGGGGTTGACATATATCAAAATACGATCTCTACGCAAATTTCTGACATGACGTTTACAGTTCAATTCCGATATGTCAGTACACAGAAAAACGTATTATTACCGAAGCAGTCATCGTCAATAATTGAGATGGAGAATGGCAGATGTTAAAATACAATGACATGTCTGACGTGACGTTTATAGTCCACATCCGACATGACAGTACCTACGGTACAATACGTACATATGACGTTTCTTTTTGAACAGCGTTTAATAAAACATTGTTTACTGTCACTGTAACTTCAGAATGTATTTTCCTATATAACCAAAACGTTTTAAACCTCTAGTAACCTAACCTTTGCCACACATGTGTTTTACATAGAACAAAGAAACCTTTTCGCTTACTTAATTTTTTAAGAGATCTATTTTATTTTACTTTTCAATATATTCTACAATTTATAACTATAAACTGACTAGAGACTTAGGTCACTATTATATAAATTGGAATTTGAACAAAAAAGTCATGACATAATTCTATTTTGTTGGTTTCATACCAACCTAAACAAAATGTAAATGGTGTTTCTTAGCGAACATGCTCAATACAAATTAGTAAAATGCAATATTATACTTTTTCTAATGTACAGCATTTAAATGGAAATATTACTTAAATATAAATTCATCCACTCATGTTTTTCAAATCCGAACCTTGTTCATTAAATTATTCTTTATCCCGATATAAACAATATATTCACTTATATATCAATGTAACCAAAGCTGTTAGAAATTCATCTACTTACACTGTAAATGCATAAATAATCTTAATTATTACACACCTCAGTTTACGCAGAAACACAATAGCTTTATAATTGTAAAATTTCTCCCAAAAATTTAAGATTGTTGAGTGTTCAATGGGAATTAAACATTCAAACACTAATAAAGACATGATGCAAGGAATCAAAGTAATTATAATTAATAGTACATATTACTTGTCTCGATCATGGTCCAGAGAATATAAATTTAAAACCATTCAAAAAATGATGTATAATAGTAAAACGACGCTTACCTTACCCCATAAGTACATGATAGCACTACACTACAAACACTTTTAAGGCAGTACTTTTGATCTTAGAATCATGAGAGACGTATCATTTTAAAGATGTAATTAATACGCATCCAGTCGCTTTGTAGTTTTTTTAGTGTTTCTACTGTTTCATCATTTAAATGGAAAATAAAGTTTCTGACTTTCTTTAAATAAAAAAATATATATCAAATGTTAAAGCGTTTGTATACGTAATATGTTTATCTTTAAAATAAAATCTCTTTCGTAGTTATATTACCAAAAGTAAGAGAATAAAAATGGTTAGTATTTTAAATTATCCTTATGGGGATGAAACCAAGATGACCATGCTTACAACCATTTTAATAATAAAAAATTTCCAAATTGGGATTTATAGTATGTTTAAACTACTTAAATATTTATGATAATTTTTAAACTAAAATAATTCTCCATCTCATCGCGTTTCAATATGGCTCGCATGTTATGATGATATCTCTGTTATTAGCATTTTAAAACGAAACAGAAGATTTTATTTTGCAAATACTAGTGGCTGTCTATCTTCCGACGTGAACAAATAGAGGCTTTACTTTACCATAAAGGGCCGCGCAGACGTTTATGGGGTGTTAAGGTTGGCCGGGTATCATGTCAGTACTTACTTTTACCTGAGATCATGTTATTACACAGTTCCGTGGCTCTAATCTCTAGCTCTGACCACAGTGTAATTAACTAAGTTTACCGTTGAATACGGTTGAATGCGGAGCTTGAGAAAAGAGTAGACGACATGGAGCAATATTCTAGGCTCAATGCAGTGGAAATTCATGGAATCCCTGAGGAGAAAAATGAAGATGTTATCAGCATCGTTAAGGAAGTGGGGAAGGCGCTCGACATGACGATCTCCGACACCATGATTGACGTCTGTCACCGACTAGGGAGGAGAACCGACCCAAACAGACCACCCCCAGGAATCATCGTGAAATTCGTCAGACGCCTGGACAAGGAGGAACTTCTCAAGAAACGACGAGTCAAGAATAACCTCTCAACAAGACACATGAACATGGGGACCGACCAACCTGTCTACATAAATGAGGCGCTGTCACCGGCAAAGAGGAGGCTGTTTGCAGAGGCTCGGCAACTCAAAAAGGAGAAGATGTACAAGTTCCTGTGGGTTCGTGGAGGCAAGATTTTCATGCGCAAAGACGAAGAATCTACATCAATCCAGGTGACCTGCAAAGCTGATTTTGCAAGTTTGTAAATTTGAAATAGCATGTATCGAAAATAATTGTTTGGTTTTTGTTTTATCACTTAGATGCTTTCCGTGTGTAAAAGGCTACAAAATTTAAGTACAAAAGTAATGTAATGGCTAAAGAATTACATATAATTCATCAAAACATAAGGAGTCTCAGATCAAATTTTGATGCATTTTTGATTGAACTAGAAACAATTCAAATTAATCCTGATATCATTATATTGTCTGAGATCTGGATAGATACAGACGAAGTAAATTTCTATAAAATACCAGATTTTAATTTGTTTTTTTAAATGTAATTCAGACCAGAGGAGTGGTGGAATTTGTGTTTTCGTCAAAAACACATTGAATAATGTTGAAAACAAAGGTTTGCAATTTGAAACCGCAGACGTACTTCATATATTTTTTGAAAAATTCGGACACAAATTTAGTTTATTGGCCTTATACAGGTTACATTCACACTCTGGTAATTTATTTAATAATGAAATAAGTAAATTATTTAAGGAAAGAGTTTTCGGGAATACACCAAATTTTCTTTTTATTGGAGACATAAATCTTAATATTTTAGATGGAAATAATACCACAATTGACGAGTATAAATCTTTAATGGCAAGCTATGGGTTGGAAAGTATGATTAACGAGCCAACTAGAATAACAGAGCAGTCTGAAACATGTATTGACCATGTGTTTGCTAGAGTAGCAAATAGAAGTTGCGTATCGGTAAATGCACATGTAAGGCATCTGGGTATAACGGATCATAGTCTTTGTCAAATCACAGTCGGTGTCGTGGAGCGTGTGGATGGGGGGAAGGGTGGGTGCCCTCCCCCTCCCACTCCGCGCTTCCGCACAGACTATACATTGTTGGAACAGCTGATAGATACGGCTGACTGGACAGCTGTTTATAGAAATAATGACGCGTCGTCTGCTTTCGACACTTTCTTTGAAATATTTTTAAACTTGATTGAACGGAGCAAGACATTGATCACTGAAAACGATTGCACATTCAAACATCTCAAACCTTGGATTAATGATTTTATATGTAAGAAAATTAAAAGAAGGAATAATTTATTTAAAACTGTAAAAAAACACCCAGCTAATATAAATTTAAGAAATTATTACAACTCATACAGAAATAAATTACAGAAAAGTATCGCTCAGTTAAAAGAAGACTATTACAAAAGAAGGTTTGAACAATGTAGTGGTAATTCAAGGACTATGTGGAAAATTGATTAATGACTTAACAGGTCAGACTAGAGAAGTAGATAGTCAAGTCAAAATAGAGGTTAATAATACCATAATTTCTGATCATAAAGAAGTAGCCAATGAGCTAAATAACTTTTTCTTAGGTATAGTAAATAGTTTAAACTTAGGCAGTAATGTTACAAATCAGTTTTTAGAATTGCAGTATAAAACCAATTTTCCTGTAAAATTAGAAAGAAAATCAATTTTTCTTGAGCCAGTTTTATCTGAAGAACTTATTGCTGTAGTAAATAGTTTAAAGAGTAACACAGCCCCAGGCATTGATGGTATCAGTACGCAGTTAGTTAAAAGAGTTTATTTGAAAATAATTGGCGTCCTTCTTTACATTATTAATTTAAGTTTTAAAAGTGGAGTTTTTCCTGCAAAACTTAAGGTTGCTGTTGTAATACCTATTCATAAAAATGGATCCAAAAGCCTTTGCAATAACTATAGACCAATTTCTTTACTGTCATGTTTTTCGAAGGTTTTTGAAAAACTTATGAAACATAGGCTCCTTAAATTTTTACATAGCACAAACTTTTTTAGTGATAAACAATTTGGATTTCGATCTGGGATGAATACAGAAAATGCATTGATAAATTTCATGACTAATGTATTTGTTGGATTGAATGAAGGTAAATGTGTTGCGGGTCTGTTTCTCGATATCAAGAAAGCGTTTGATACCGTCAATCATAAAGTTTTACTAGATAAGTTGTATAGTTGTGGGATCAGAGGCAATGTATTTAAGTGGTTTCAAAGTTATTTAGTAGGAAGAAAGCAATGCGTTAAAATAGGCTCAGTTTTTAGTGAGGTGGGTGATATACAGAGTGGCGTGCCCCAGGGCTCGGTCTTGGGAGCCATTTTGTTTATCATATACATTAACGATTTGTGTAATGCTAGGCTTAAAGGAAAGTTAACTTCCTTTGCAGATGATACTGCTTTCTGCTATGATAAATCCAACTGGGACTTAGTGCAGTCAGATATGACAAACGACCTTCGGGCTTTGCAGTGGTGGTTTACCACAAACCATATGCTGCTGAGCGCAGAAAAAACTAAGTTCATTTTATTTAGTCTTAAGGGTAGTTTTAACGCTTTTGAACAAGTAAAATACTCATGTGCTGATTGCCTCGATCAACAAGGTGTTTGTGTGAATAATAAATGTACATACATAAGTAGAACCAATGAAATCAAGTACCTAGGGGTTTTTGTGGACAAGGAGGTTTCTTGGAAAATTCATTTGAATAAACTTAAGGGTAAAATCAATAATATTTTAAGGTACTTTTATTTCTTGAAACATTTAAGTAACAGTGATGTTTTACGAACTTTGTATTTTGCTTTGGTGCAAAGTAGGTTAGAGTACGGAATTATACTATGGGGTAACACATTTAACACATATCTAAACCCAATTTTAATTCAACAAAAACATATAGTAAGATTAATTTTGTACAAGTCTAAATTTGAACACACACAACCTTTGTTTGTATCCCTAAGAATATTGCCTCTTAAGTATTTGTTTGTATATAAAGTTCTTAAACTGTTTTATTTAAAAAGTGGGAACATGCCCCAAAACGACAATGCTTATAAACAAAAACTAAGAAATGTTGATACTTTCATAGTACCTAAACCTAGAAATGTCTTTTTTACTAGAACCTACAGTTTTCTTGCGCCTAGAATGTTCAATTTGCTACCTAAAAAAATTAAGGTTGCAAAAAACAAGTATTTTTTTCAGTTCAGATTAAAAAAATGGCTTATTAAATTAGAAGATATAAGTTTTCTATTTACAATTCAACAATAGGTTTGTCCTAGTTAATATTTTGGTCACAATTTATTTAATAAAACCAATTTAGCTCAAAGTTTTTCTTACACACAAATGCAACAGTTTGTTCAAGCTAAAGTTAGTTTAAGTAAAGAACACATATTATTGTCATATCTTTAGTAATTAGAGGCTTTTTTGAAAAACCGACAACATTGTAAACTATTGCTTTCTGAACGCTCAATTTTCAATGTTTAATGTGAGCAGAAGGAACCTCTAATCAGGCTCTGCCTTAGAGGCCCTATATTTTCTTGAGAAAAATTGCAGTGTTTTTAAAAAATAAGTATTAGTAGTTTATAAGTATACATTGTTATTAGTGTGTAGTTAAATACTCAAATGTAACTAATTCTTGATCAGTGCTGTATTTTGTATTTGTTGTAAAAATGTGTTCTCAAGAAATAAAATCATTCTTCTTCTTCTTCTTCTTCTTCTTCTTCTTCTTCTTCGGTTATCGTTAAATCTCAAAAGCAGATGGAACTGTAGTATTTATCGCAAGTAAAAGTTTGTATATTAGGCAAATTCTACTGAAAATTTCAAAACCAGTAAACCTTTGTATTTTCTATGAAATAGAGACTAAAATTTTCAATATAACCTATTAAAAATATTTTATGACGAGATTAAAAACACTTTAAGCTATTAATAAAGATGTGTCAGCTGGATTCCCTGCTTAAATAAAGATCAGAGTTTAAATTGCATTTATGCAATGTGGAAATGCTCTCAGTAAGGCAATCTCAGAATTGGTTTGCGCTCATCGTTTTCTTTTACAATTAAAGGCTACAACAGAACCTGTGTTTTGTAAATTCCTTTCAAGAAATGTTTTATTTTTTGTTTTTAGTTTAATAAGCCATTCTCGCTATCTGTAAATGATGCCTTTAATTATTGGCTTTGCAAAAAGGTATTAACGTGTTTAACATGTATTTGTGTTAAAAGTATTGCATTAAATGAATAGAGTATTTAAAAATAATTGGATTCCAGTTCAGTATGTGTTCTATGGTTTCCTTAGCAGTGTTTGAAGTACTACATGAAACGAGGAATGGCACATATTGGTTTACCGGACCCAATTACAAATGTGCAGAGAAGTGCAATTCAGTCCTGCCAATTTAGTGGTTAACTTAATCAGTTAGCTTTTTCAAATTGCGATTTCAATAATGTATATTAAGAAAATTATTAGAGTGGAATATCCACCACAAGAAAATATGTTATTTTTTCTAATAATAATACCTTTTGCCAACCAGTCTCAATATTATCTTACCAAATGACAAAGCGTACAACGAATATTTATGTAAATGAGTTGATATTTATTTATCTATATTTATAACATAGCAATCATTATAGTTTGCATGTATTTATCACAGTTCATTTAATACAGTTAGTCTTAGAAGCCCAAAACACTGTGGTAATAGCTTATTTTGCTTGGTTAGAATAAATTAAATATTTATATTTCCCAAATAATCTAAGGAAAGTCTTGTCAGCAGAAAACCTAACTGGTTCACATCTTAAAACTCTGGCTTTTTGTGATCAGTTGAGGCCTCTAAACAAGGATATTATTACAATTGTTATGCATTTATCTTATTTATTATGTGAAAACGAGTGTTTAACTTTAACATGAAAATCATAAACATACGATGGCTTAATCATTCATTGCAGAGGAATGCATAAATATAGTTACTTGCATAAGGTAAACACATTAGTTCTAACTCTCATATTTCAACACTGGTAATTAAACATATACAATATATGTTATCTGTACTGCAATCTAATTTTAACAAACATTAGTTACATTACACAAATTAATTAAAGTAAGATATTATCTAGAGTACGTTTCATTACAATTATTAAACTTAAGGCAACACTCACGCCCTCTTTAATCCGCTCAAGTTCAGAGAACTCGGAGAGCGCGGCGGTTTCAGTTCTTTTGATGAAGTTCACTAAAATTAAAATTCAATTCAAGTCATCACAAGACATATACCAGCTCTTGAAGTTATGTCCACGTGGATCATTCGTTTAATATCACATCTCAGATTGGAATAAAAACCTTGCTCCTTTTCTGCACAACATTCTAATTTGAAAAACTTTCGAGTTTCCTGCGTGATTTCCGCAGGTATCTAGGTTTACTCTGAGGTTTTAATATTGGTCAAAAAGAAAAGTAAAAATTGCTAATCGCTTTTTTCGATCCAAGACCATCCTATGAATTCGTATAAGGCCAAATTAATATATCACGTAACTATTTTCATTAAACAGAAATTAATTGAGTATTACTATATTAAATTAGCGGATCAAACAATCAGTCAACCATCAGCTGAAATTATGCCGCTTTATTACCAATTGAGAAGAAAGTATATCTATAGGAAACTTAAAGTATCCAACATACTAGACATTTCCAATAAACCAATGCAGACTCACAGCAATGTGGGTTTGAGAATTTTAACTTGAATGAACCAACAAAAAAGGCCCATACCGTTTCGTGCTTTACAGTCTAATTGTTTCTTCTGTGAGTACAACCATTTATGATTGGCTCAAATCAGTTCTCATTGGCTGGCCGTTCAGTGCAGACCTGTTGAGACCTGTATTCTTTAAATCGTTTATAATAACTATTGTTGTTTTTTTTTTTTTTTTTTTATTAAGTGCATGTTTTAGAGAGTGTACAATGGAGTTCACGGTTACTGTGCTTCCTGGCACTTCGTTATGCAACGCTCTGGTATAATCTGTTTATTTGAACCATCATTTCAGTTACGTCTTAGAATAGTCATTCACACCTGAGAAAGATACAGGTATAAGATTTCAGATTTAGAAACGTAGTGGTCCTGATTTCATTAATCCCAGAACGATTTTAACCATCCAAACATATCATGTTTCCGTTTTCAGTTTTTATTATGAATTTCAGTGATATCGTTTTTTATATTATGTATCTATCCATTTAGTTATTATGTTTAAATTTAATAAAGTACAGTGTGGCTTGCATGAAATACCACTCTAAATAATGCAATGCTTACTATCCTATTTAGATTTATAAAACCCATACAACTATAAAAAAATCTGTAGTTTGTTAATCACTGTGTATAATAGTTAATAAATATTTACATTCAAGGAAGGGTGCAAATTCACCTACCAACCTAAATCCTGAACATAGCACTAGTTGAAAGGGAGGAGCATAAATAATTACCGTGAACTAATGAGAAAGGAGGAAGCGCAGTGTGCGGTTCTAAGTTGTATATTATTCCTATCCGATTAGTAAACGTAACAGTTAGTCCTAAAGTTCTAAATGTTCAACTGTAAAACTAGCAGGACAAACCAAAATATCGTACGGGACTACATCAACTGCAAATTTTTCCTTCTTATGTAACTCGTGATATCGTAAAACCACAATTTTCTAATAGTGTAGTACAATGTCTGTCAATGAACATATTCAAATTTACATGCTCAAAATATGCTAAATAGGCTGGTCTTGAATTTTTTTGAGTGGTTGAGTAATTGCCGTTAAAATTGTAAATATTGGTAATCACAGTCCCTTGACAGTAACCTGCGTAACATATTTCATCTGCTTTAAAATAATAATTTTAGTAAGGGTGGTTTAACACTGACAACTCATACATATTTAAATGTAGTATTAGTTCAATTTAGTACAACCACGTGCATTTGTTCATTGGTTAAGTAAGCATACAATTATAAAATGTTATCTTTTTTAAGATAATTGCGACATAGAGTTTTCTTTATCCTGAATTTGTGAGAATGTACATGCACAAGAGATTTTAAAACAAGACTACTTTGAAAGAATAGTTTTACCCAACAGATTAATTTATTTTAAGTTTCTAACAGAGAATACTCAGAAATAAATCAGAACACTCAGGAAGGTAAATTTGAGTGGTTAAAATATAAACTCTAAAATACGAAGCAGGATCTAAAAAGTGTTATGGATAGTGATGGACGAGCGAGGAGTTGGTGTGCAATCAGGGAGTAGAGGTAAGAGTATTGCGATTTGATATGGAGATATGATTGACTTTCGTCCCAGGAAATGTATTCAGTTCTCTTGGGAATTGTAATACAAGTAGGATCGATCCACCACATCCGATACCAATTCAATTAAACAGTGAATTTTATTTTCATTGTTTGCGAGTTTCGTTGGAGAAATGATTGGGTAAGATCATTCATTTTGCTTTATTCCTCGTGGGAAACCCTTTATTAAGCCATATCATATATTTAATTTAATTTAACATTGCCCATTTTACCCGTGATGCCTTGCCTGGATTCTCTTTATCTAATATTATTGTTAAACGTATTTCGACCTTCAAGCTTTTACAGTTTTCTTGTATTTACTACAAATTTCGATCATGTTCTATGATGTATGATGATACTGTACATAATACATGTCCGATGAAGGAAACAATATAACTTGTATACAAACTTAAATCCTTTTAAGATAGTTAGGTTACGTTACATAATGCACATAAGACACTACCTGTTTTTTTTCAAGGAATTCATAGAATAATCGCCTAAGAATGAAATAAGTGTTCAACCATACTAGTTATGATGGCGGTTAAAATGAGCGTTGTTGAAAGGAGTTAAATTAAAATGATTGACCTTAGATCTCAATTTACCTTAGCTTCACGCTTAAATAATTTGCTTCAGACAAAAAAAGATATTTTTTTAAGTCACATGAGATGGTCTGACAGTGAGATAAATAACATTCAACCATCTGATAGTCCATTTTAAGTATGTCAAACAACGAAATACCCTTTCTATATACTCCTATCTCAACCTCCACAAAAACCTGTTAGGCTATTATTGAGAAGAAATATTTCTATCGCTTTTAAGAATAACCAGGTTGTGTGCTAATGCTATCGAATTAAGGCTCTCAGCTTGTAAAAGACTAACTGATTTTGTTAACTTCAAAACGCTTGACACAAAAAGAAGGAAATACAAAATAGTTGAGGAAAAAAGATTTATATCTATTGGCCTACTGCAGTTCAGTTCTTGCTTGGAAAACATAAAGCGGTAATTTATTAACAAATCGGAGAATAAATCAGTTCTGCTCAATTAAACTTATTGTGGATGAATAATTTGAAGGGATAACACGTTTGGTTTTATCGTGTAATCTGTGCACAACTGCCACCAAAACATTCAGTTCCGATGAGCAGTGGCCTCGGCAGAACCCCCCCCCCTCCCGATAAGGTCGCAGTGTGGGCCTTTTGCTGGTGCCAACCGGATCTACTACCACAAAAGGGATTTTCGTAGACTTATAGGGCAGCCAGGTCATTGCTGGCTAAGCTCACCCGAGCCCCTGTAACATCCGCAGCCTGGGAAGTACAAGAAAGACCCAGTTTTTTAAGCCGTAATCTCTGCCCAACAAAGACGTCCAACGTCACGGAGGCTGAATGACACAAAACCACGCCCTTAAGTCGGCAGAAATGAATTGAAAAGACCGGCTATTGCGATTAGTTAAGACATGTAATTTTTAAATGGACACGCGTAAAACAGAAATGTGCGCTCCGCCTTTTTAGTGCCTCTTACGACAAGCAGAGATACTGCGGTCTATTATTACCCGGGTCCGCACGGTGCTATTTTCAGTTATTAGAACATTATTATGTTCTATTAATAACTAATTTAATAGTATAAACATTTTTACAGTACATTAAAATAAAACAGCAAACCTTTGTTTCTTGTAAACTGTTGTTGACAAGTTTAATGCCTATTTTATGCATGAAACATAAAATAAAACTACCTTTACTTTTCTAAACTCAAATTAAATTGTGTATCAACTAGGGTAGAGACTTTTAATTAATTCACTCCTTGACACAAAGACGTAACGGTAACACGATGAAGGTGTAGAAAACAAAGCACAAATCCAGTTGTCTCTCAGACGTAATGGAGTTAACTTTTCTCTTGATTCAGCGTTAAGAATTAAAGATGAAAAAGCAAACGGACTTCCTCAATATTTTATCATCATTACTTGGATTCTTAGATTAGTACTTATACAACTTTTCGAAACATGTTTTTCAAAGCTTATTTGTACGTCAATGGCATCTTTGATTCAGTGGTAATAATCATGTTATGACGAAATAGTTTAAATCTGTTTTCTAATCTTTATTGAATTTCCTGGAATATCCGTGACCTCCCGTCAGAGAGAAGCCTTATTCTGCCCTTGTTGGAAATGCCGTTTTACCTCTAAACATCCAATGACGGTCATTTTTCATATATGAATTTACCGGCAGAAACAATTTGGAATTGGTTCAATAGTAAAACTTTAAATAGTCCTTTGAAATCGACGCTAAAACAGCAAATAATAAGCTAACACTGAGGTCGCTCCCTACACTTAGCCATCAATAACTGTGACACCTGGTGATGGCTGATCACAGATCTATCAATGGGTTCCGCTATCAATACATCACAGGATTAACCTCTAGATTTAATTAGTTATTCAAATACACACAGTAAGAATAGTATAAAAAGTGAAACAACATGGTTTAAAATCATCCCGTTAATAAAAGCGACATAATTAAAATGTTACTATCAGGATATATTCGAATAAGAACGTTACTTTTTCGTAAAACGATAGGGAATATATTTCAACTTATGATTCCAGCTGATGTATTCGTTTCCAATTAAAACCGGTTCATATAATCAGAGCAAGCTACAAGCAAATATCAAAGATAAGCTG
This sequence comes from Homalodisca vitripennis, assembly GCF_021130785.1. Taxonomy (NCBI): domain Eukaryota; kingdom Metazoa; phylum Arthropoda; class Insecta; order Hemiptera; family Cicadellidae; genus Homalodisca; species Homalodisca vitripennis. The sequence goes on from NC_060212.1 coordinate 40,408,104, forward strand.
CGTATAGGGCACAAGACACGCCTAAATTTGTGCATTCGAGACTAATCACTTTTAAAACAAATTAATGCAACAGTAGTATTTAAAATCATATAGTTTACTAATTTTTGAAATTTAGTATACAGAATGTCATTAAATTAAATTCTAAAGGATTTTGTTACATCTGAAAATAATATATTGCGCCGTTAGATTTCATAGGGTAAAACGTATAAATCGAAAAAAACAAATTCTTGTAGTATTTGATCAAATACTTAGTTTGATCATTTTATATTCTTTTAATTTTGTTATTTGAAAGGCTCATATCAAGATCCTTTTTTATTTCTGATCTGAAGTACAAATCCACTGAGTAAGCTAATTGCTAGGACAAACTTATTTGGTCATTTAAGTTGTAAGTACGTACAGTTTTTTACATTACAAATTCCAGCAAAATTTGTATATAATACTTTAAACGATAATTACCATTTTATTCGAACAAGTTTTTCTTTATTATCTACAGACTAGAAAAATAAACAACGAGGATATCGGATATAGCACTGGAGCTATAAATCAAGTAAAGATAGAAATTGTCTCTTGAATTTCAGCTGAAATCTGATTAAAAAGGTACAGTTATAGTGTTGTCTAGTGTAATACTTAATTCATGTTGGAAACATTCGAAGTTTTTACCCAGAGCTTGTGAATAACTTGATTTTATCGTAACTGAATTTCAGCAAATAGTTCTACGTGTATGAATATATGAATATTTTACGATGTTTATGTAATTCATTACAATTACGAGTAGATTTCTTGTATACATTTTAACATCAATACGTATTGTCGTAATGCATCATTTAAGCTGAAAATTAAAAATTCAATCAGTTAAAATGTAAAATAAATTTAAAAGGAAAACATATAAGTGTACCAACAAATTATGACCATATACAGTATATAATGCTGTAATTACGAGCATTACAATCTAGTTTTAATTGAGATCTTTTCTACTGTAACAAAGTTTATTCTGTTCACTTTCTTCGCTATTGCCAATAGATTTTAAGCCATTTTACACAACATAATTCGTTTTCAAAAAAAACATTTTTCAACCTTCATGGTCATGAGAATGTTAAATTTAGCTCAATTTCAGCTTCCGCTCAGTGAAATATCTGAAATCACTGTCACGGACTGGACACTTGAACATTTTAGGTCTCGACTGCCTGAAGAGATGCAAAATAGAGGTTGAAAAGTATGTGACAGTGAGAATTCAGACTCGGCACTATGTGGAAGGTGAAATGGAGCTTAACTAAAATTTCTATAGATTCAACCCTTCACACCATAGTTATGTTACGTTTAGAATACTCGGTTACTGAACTGTGCTTTGAGATCGTGACTGAGACATCGTAGTGCATTCGATTGTGCATCTAATTATAATGCATCTCGTATTACAGATTACACCGGATAACGTATGGGTAAACAAGACAAAGATTTTGTGTGTTATAGTTGTCTCTGATGTCAAACTTCTTCTTCGCCGATAGTTTTGGATCTTTTCAGGTGGACGTGGACTTCAGGTTTCTTACAGTTTCAGATACTAGACACTGCACTGAGTGAAGGAAATGCTCTTCTCTTTGAATCAACCCTTCCTACTATAATTACAGAATATGCGCATAGGCATGATCAGCTCACATCCTGCTTCTTGAAGCATTTTACAATTTACAGTCTCCATAAAACTTGACAGGCATTAGGTATCTTTTTTAATTTATTTTTGGCTATCAAACTTTAAGGAAACTATTTTTTATTCATTATCAAAGTGTGGTAATTTTCTAATAAATAAATGTTAAATAATTTTGAACATCCAGTTTTTTTTGACAATTCCACTCTCTGCTTTAGGTTATAAATATTTAGGGAGCCAGAATAATTAACTTATCAAATGTTAAATAATTACATTATTTTCATGCCATTTCAAATTACTGTTTCTTATAAAATCATATTCTGGAATTCATTTTAGAATAACGTAATTATATAGGTTTTCAAAGTAACGACAAACTTTCACACCTCTTTAACAACAACATTTATAATACGATAATTAAAACTTTTGATTGCTGTATTAAGTTACAGTTTTGTTTAATGGTTAAAGGGCTATCACTAAAAAATAGTATAACTAATACTTTTATAGTTAGGTGCATCTATCGTGTTCATATTGGATATTTCGTGATTGACATTTATTCAAATTTATAATTTATAAATTTGGGATGAAATGGTCATGTATCAATGAATTATTGAATATTGTCCATCAATGTGAAAATTAACTAAATAAAACACATTTTTTATTTTTTTATTTTTAAAATCAACGGAAATATAACTGTAAATAGCAATGTGAGCAGGAATAACACGTAACCAATCACAATAAACCGAACTAAATAATTATTCCAAGTATCATAAATCGTACCGTTACTATAAAGATGTATCCATTAATAGTACCCTTAAAGAAAAAAAGGGATGATTTCATAAGGGGCTCAGGAGATGTTTGTAACTCTATTTCTAGTAAATAATAAAAAGTATGATTTAGGGAGAATTTTAATGAGTTTAAATCCACAAAATGTAAACTAAATTAAAAAATCAGATAAGAAAACATCAAAAAATCTTCACTATAATCTTTAAATTATCTATTATTGGTATAATAGTGGTAAGAAAGCTCATCTTAAGATCAGTCTTTGTTTTATGATAAAAACAGATTAAAGTAATTTGACTCTCAATCCTGTTATTGACAATTAAAGTAGGTTTTATACAGCACTATGGGCTGCACCAGTGATGGTACTTAAGGATGATAATACGTACTACCCAGTACCAATCCAAAGGAAATACAAAATAAAAGAAAACAATAAAACGCGCTTGGCTAGGACAGAGAACGACGCAACTACACATAAAGCTGCGATAAGGCTATAAAAGAGGCAGAGGCAGCCATGCGAGAAATGTGTTGCAAATGGCTTCAAGTATTGCTTGAACATCGCAGCAGACTTGCTCCAATGGCAGTATTTATACTGCACTCGACTGCTTGGTTTAGTAAATTCACAAAGATTTGGCATTTTATCTTTTTAAGATTGCTATTGCTCACTATGTGAAAATGCAGGTCTATAGTAATCATTTACAAAATAAATGAAGTTATTCCTTTAGACTTCTACTCTACACATTTGACTGTATTAGTTACAAAGGAGATGTAGCATTCATACGGACGAGGTGTGGTGAGGTCTGGTTTTATGTCAGATAGTACATAAGTTAGTTCTCACTTTTCCATGCCACAATTGAGTGAGTGGGTCTCTTGTTTAACTAATACAATTATAGGTATATTATAGGTTTAAAAGCTTTTTAACTTAGAAAATGTTTCAACATAATTTTTAACTGGGAAACGCCCCACCACCCTCATTCTTAGCTATCATATAAACCAAGAGAAATCAAAGTAGTATTAGCAAAATGGACCATTTTGGACGAAAAGTTTAAGTCTATGATACAATCGATACATGACTACAATACACTTTCATTAAACAACTTTGAGTTTAACTATAAGAACAATGTCAAACTAAAAACCTCTAAAAGTTATATTGTTACCGTAGAGTTTCGAAAGAAGTCTCATTTTAAAGATATTATATTTAAGCGCTCAAATGCTTTTAGTTATTCATATAAAAGTGTATATTCCTTAGTATTGAAACAATAAAGTTAACAAGTTCGATGTTTTACTGAATACATGACGAAAGTACAGAAACACAATAATGAGAGTTTCTTTGCAATGGCATATCTCCCATAATTCTACGACTAAAATTAGTGGCGTCAAAGTGTTTAAGGCTGTACATTGTTGTTTTAGGGCTGAAAATAGGCTTTAGTCCAGTCCACCCTTAATGGGAGAATTATGTATAACGCAGCTCTGTCCCCGGCAATACTACTCCAGTATCTTTTAGGGAACAGTTTCTCCGAAATATTTCTTACTTGAATAAAAAGGCTAATAACATTCAAACTTGCTACTATCAATCAAGAAGTGCAGTCATTAATTTTTCAAACAGTAAATGGCTTTAACTTAGTTAATTAACAGCGTTATAAAGAAAACATTTTAAATTTTGATGAATATCGTGAATTTTTCCGGGTGTAAATGGTTTAAATTTGCTGGTTATTAAAATAAGAAGTTTAGCAAACTAATAATTTTGTATCTTAAATTTTCTTTTTGGCTTTAAAATATGTACATATTTTATAGATATTTTAAATATTGTAACTTTATTTGACCCATGCAGATCACTGTAAACCAACTCACAGAAGCTGTATTTGTTCTTAATTGTTTACAGCTAAAGTGATTCACTATTATAGTTTGTCATTTATGTGTTTATATTGTAAAATTACAAACGACACGACAAGGTCTTTGAGGAGAGAAGATATTTTTGTGTTGTTGAAGTAACGGTATGTATACACCAATATAGCTGTTGACATTACAAACATTGACATATACAGTGTTTTAGACATTGCCATTTGTTACACCTTGTGTATCTAACGATGCTTTCATTGTTGGCTTACAGACATAGTATATTACAACTAACCAGACATGGTTATTGGGGAGAAAATATATGTGTTTTGGTAGTCGTTAATCACATCGATACACCAATATTGGCGTTGACATTGTATGTACAGTGTTGTAGACACACTCATTTGTTACACCTTGTGTATCTAACGATGCTTTCATTGTTGGCTTACAGACATAGTATATTACAACTAACCAGACATGGTTATTGGGGAGAAAATATATGTGTTTTGGTAGTCGTTAATCACATCGATACACCAATATTGGCGTTGACATTGTATGTACAGTGTTGTAGACACACTCATTTGTTACACCTTGTGTATCTAACGATGCTTTCATTGTTGGCTTACAGACATAGTATATTACAACTAACCAGACATGGTTATTGGGGAGAAAATATATGTGTTTTGGTAGTCGTTAATCACATCGATACACCAATATTGGCGTTGACATTGTATGTACAGTGTTGTAGACACACTCATTTGTTACACCTTGTGTATCTAACGATGCTTTCATTGTTGGCTTACAGACATAGTATATTACAACTAACCAGACATGGTTATTGGGGAGAAAAATATATGTGTTTTGGTAGTCGTTAATCACATCGATACACCAATATTGGCGTTGACATTGTATGTACAGTGTTGTAGACACACTCATTTGTTGCACCATTGAGTATCTCACGATGCTTTCATTGTTGGTTTACAGCCATGTATAGTACATCACACCGGAGATGGTTATTGGGGAGAAAATATGTGTTTTTGAAGTAATGGGATATATACACCAATATAGCCGTTGACATTATATGTACAGTGTTGTAGACACACACTCTTTGTTACACCGTTAAGTATCTCACGATGGTCTCATTGTTGGTTTACAGCCGTAGTATAGTACAACATACCGGACATGGTTATTGGAGAGAGAAGATATGTGTTGTGGTAGTGGTTAATCACATCGATACACCAATATTGGCGTTGCCATTGTATGTACAGTGTTGTAGACACACTCATTTGTTGCACCATTGAGTATCTCACGATGGTCTCATTGTTGGTTTACAGCCGTAGTATAGTACAACATACCGGACCTGGTTATTGGGGAGAGAAGATAATGTGTTGTGGTAGTCGTTAATCACATCGATACACCAATATTGGCGTTGACATTGTATGTACAGTGTTGTAGACACACTCATTTGTTGCACCATTGAGTATCTCACGATGGTCTCCTTGTTGGTTTACAGCCGTAGTATAGTACAACATACCGGACCTGGTTATTGGGGAGAGAAGATAATGTGTTGTGGTAGTCGTTAATCACATCGATACACCAATATTGGCGTTGACATTGTATGTACAGTGTTGTAGACACACTCATTTGTTGCACCATTGAGTATCTCACGATGGTCTCATTGTTGGTTTACAGCCGTAGTATAGTACAACATACCGGACCTGGTTATTGGGGAGAGAAGATAATGTGTTGTGGTAGTCGTTAATCACATCGATACACCAATATTGGCGTTGACATTGTATGTACAGTGTTGTAGACACACTCATTTGTTGCACCATTGAGTATCTCACGATGGTCTCATTGTTGGTTTACAGCCGTAGTATAGTACAACATACCGGACGTGGTTATTGGGGAGAGAAGATATGTGTTGTGGTAGTCGTTAATCACATCGATACACCAATATTGGCGTTGACATTGTATGTACAGTGTTGTAGACACACTCATTTGTTGCACCATTGAGTATCTCACGATGGTCTCCTTGTTGGTTTACAGCCGTAGTATAGTACAACATACCGGACATGGTTATTGGGGAGAGAAGATATGTGTTGTGGTAGTCGTTAATCACATCGATACACCAATATTGGCGCTGAACTTACATGGACCCTGTTGACGCTCTCATTGTTACGCCATTTTACACCTTGTGGTCCTTCTCTGATAATAAACGAATATTGTATTTATTTCAAATGGGCTCTGATATAATACTTATAATTAATAATAGCTATACTTTATATAATATTATTTTGATACATTGGCTGAAAAACATGCTTATCATGACTACTTTTTAAATTGTTCAAATTGTATAATATATAAATGTTGAATTTCACTTTATAGTGATATCAGATTTTTTCAATTAAGTAAAGTAACCGATAAAATTGATAAAGTTGATATAATAGGATAAAATTGATGTAACAAATAGAACTTTACTGATGTCTTTAAAGAACCAAATGTTATGTTTTTCGGGTCTACATGCTATTGAGCTCTATGGAGGCTATCTTTAGTGCACTTTGAACTCTTGATAATTAGAGTTCTTCTTTAGGCCAAGAGGAACCTATGTACCAATTTTCATGTTCGTAGGGACTTTCTACCCAGATTTATCTAACAGACGGCAGACAGACAACAAATTTGTTGTGATTCTCTTGTCAGCTTTATAACAATAGTGAATTCCTTAATGCTCAAAAGCTGTTGAAATATGGCATTCTTATAAAAAACCAATAATCAGACGCTAAATCGTTCATACCGAGCAAAGTAAAAATTGGAAATTTTGAGTAAATGAGGTTGTACTGATGTTAGAACACCGTATACAATGAATTATATATAGTTCAGTATAATTTTATTGGATTTTCTTGACAGACAGAAATGATCGGACATGGCAATCACATTAAAAACGGATATCGAAGGTCACGTAAGTGAGTGAGTCCCCTATAAAATCTTTTAGCTGAACCATTCGTGTGCACAAATGAACACATAAATAATAAAGCAAGTTACATTTTATTTCGCATAGTTGGAATACTTGTGATGTTAAAATTATAGGATACTTTCAAGTTTTACGTATAAATAATGTATACCGATTCAATAAAACACCATGATGCTTGATAAATAAATATTAGATTCTTTCAATCCAATGTCTTATTGTGTTATTGAATATACTAAATCGTACCTGTGAAACTGATTCGTTAAATATAATAGAACTCTGCTGTAAGCTACTTTGAATTAGTTGAATGATACATTCCTTTGTCATATATCATCACAGAACATTTTTATCATGAACCACAACATGGTGTTCATCAATACAGTTTGTGAGAATACATCATATTTACACACGGCCATGTTTATCAAAATACCAATTGATTAGAAGTTACACTAAGCATATTCACTTGTATGAAATTCTATTTATATTAGTTTTACACAGCATTAGCTATTTTTCACTGAGGTTATAAAATGTACATGGCATAACTTTATTATTGTAAGCTGCAGCACTTTAATATTCTTTACCACGGAACGTAGATAAATATTTTGGCATAATATTGCATTCCGGTTCCTTAATGTCATTCCACAGTTCAAATCAATTTGGAAGTATAATAGCACTCAAAGTCAATATTATCAATAAAGCTATTTCTCCTCTTAATATTAGCTATCCATAACTTGAACCGTTATTATATCATATTTCAGTAACTCCGGATACAGTCCAACAGTGTGTTAGAGAAAACCTACAATAATAATTTAATATTTTATTTATTAACTTTTAATATTATTATAATTTTATATCATAATTTATTAATGAATTGAAGTGTCTATAGGGATATCCTTTAGAAGGAGATAGGCTTTGAACAATAATTTAACATGTATGTAATTTTTATGATGAGGTAGGTTTGCAAGAGATGATTTCAATTTGTTTGAGAGCTTTCATGACAAATGACTGAATGAAGGGTGGTGTCACACGTTAGGAAAACTGGAACCCTGTTTCCCTATCACCCTAATGTTGATAGTATATTTAACTGAAATGGTGGACTTCTTTTAAAAATGTAAACCACTTTCTTATAATGTTTAGGAATAGATTATTTCGTACAATCTATAGTTGCACTATTTCAACAAAAGATGAATTAATCATACGATTGAGTTGTGCTGAGGTCTAACGAATTCTTTTAGTTCTTCTGAAGTTCGAAACTAAGGCTGCGTCTTCTAACTTAGTTACTTCCTGACCCTGTCACTCCACATATGGCAGTCTGAGCTTTCTAGTCTTTCTTACTGCAATTCATATTTTTGGGTACGTTGTTTCTTGTGTAAATGTGTAATATAACCGAAGGAATAATCTACCAAATACAAATTACTTCATAAAAACAACATGATAGCATAACATTATTGATTAGGCGTTTATTCCTGATCAGATAAATTTAATATATTTCCCTACAATAGATTATTTGCATACCCCTTCTAGCTTGATAAGTCTATCCAAAGTATCCCTAAGTAGGTTACAGGAAAGCCAATAACCTTATGGCACTTATACAAAGATTACATAGTAGACAAAAAAGTGATAGCATTGATGTGTTGTTTATTTACTATGTGGTGGTACAAATATCATGGTTTAATAGTTTATAGTTTGTTTATTTTTTCATTATAATGAGATATGGAAAATAGATGTATGAATAGTATTAACCCGTACCTATGACTTTTGCATGCAAATTAAAATATGTTGGCTTTCTTTATTGCCTGACTTCTACCTTTTTGGATATATAGTATGAGCATCTTTTAGCGTTATTTCTATGCTAATATAATTTTTTAAGAATTAATTAAAAACCGTCACGTGGAAACGGTCTCTAACTTTTTTCTAATTTTTATTCAATTCTACAAAAACGAAACCATATCCTTTCGGCTAGAGATGCGCCTTAACTGTCTACGTTGAAGCCACCAGCTTACCTCTAGAAAATAATGAATTCTTACATAACTGACTTTACTGTAACTGCTTGGAAGTGGTTCAGTAATAATATGCAGTAAAAATAATAATACAAATAGACCCTGAAAGAACGAATGAAAAGCTAACACAAAGGTCACCTCTTACACTGGCCTTCAATAACTGCAATACGTGGTTTCTGATGAAAAAATATTAAGTCATACCATTACGAAATATAGATTAATTGCATTTTTCCAATCAAGAATGAATTCTAATGAAAGCGTATTTTCTTAATTAATAACGATAGAATTAATATTTAAATAATTTTATAATTTCAACTGCTGGCTCGGCTTTGGTTTTAGTTGGAACAATAAATTTAATCATAGTAATGTTTGCAATCAGAGATAAACAGTGAATAGGGAACAATACACGTCTAGAGGGTACATTCGACACTATTGTTCCCAGGAGCTCACCTACTAGTAGTCTAACTAATTATATTAGCACTAGAAGGGTGGTTGTGTAGTGTGTACTCATCTACTAGTTGTCTAAATAAGTGATCATATCAGAAGGGTGGTTGTGTACTCCTAGTCCTATTATTTATAACCTACTAGTCTAACTATTTGATGCCAAAAAAGGAGGTTCCCATTTGCTCACCTACGAGTAGTATAACTTATGTAATCGGTATTAAAAGGGTGGTTGGGTGCTTACCTATTAGTAGTCCAACTTATGTTATCGGCATGAGAAGGGTGGTTGTGTGCTCACCTACTTGTTGTCTAACTAAGTGATCCTATTAGAAGGATGGTTGGGTGCTTACCTACTAATAGTTTAACTAATGTGTTTTCATCAGACGAGGGTTTTGGTGCTTACCATCTAATATGGTTTGTTTCAGTAGAGGGTTAGGTGGCTCTTGAAAGAGTTCGGAATTACTTTAATTTATGCTGTAAACAAAGATATAATTTTAATCTATTACTAAATAATTTTAAAATTAATCATATTTTTTAATTTCGTTTAATTTTAAAGTAAAGCATTGTTTAATAATCATGTAACTTCCTTCATTTTAGAGTTCAGTATAAAAAATTGTATAAAATTATCACCCTGAGGTTGAAATTGACAGCAGTAAAATGTGCCATCACATTAAAGACAGGAAAAAATTTTATTTTGTCATTTCTATATTTGAATCTTTATTTGAAAGCATCAAAGCGAGATATTTGTTTATTTATGGTCTGCATTGTTTTAAAGTGCTATAATACCATTTAAGTTTCCATTCAAATAATTATTTTTTATCGCAAATGTACTATATTTATACAGTTTTAATATACTTCAAACGTAAAATTAAATGGTGTAATATTTGAATATTATTATTTGTTATAGAATTCTTTTAGTTTTAATTTCACTTATTTATTCAGAAACTGAGAATTCACCTAAAAGGTAAGTTAGTTTCGAGATCAAAACCTTTTTATTCGTTGTAAGTTTATTTTAAGTAGAATTTATTTAATAAATTGACAATTCGAGCAAAACTAGTATATAGACTCTACCGCTTTAACCGTATTCAATCGAACAAGGTTACCAGTATTATTTGGTTAGTAAAAAAATAACGGACTTATAATCCATAGAAATGAAACAGAAAATCGAATAAACATAGAAATCGGTTCTTGATCTCGGCTACAATCTGACAAGGGTACAATAATTGTGTTGTGAAGTGTAAAACACCATTAAAGTTGGAAACATTCGATCTCTGAGTTTCCAAACTTTTTATTCATTGCTGTTGAAGAATATGATTTTATCATAACTCAATTTCAGCATATAGTTTTACATGTATACATAAATGAGTATGGTACTCTATTATATATATATACAGAGAACCATACTATATATATATATATATATATATTTAGCTAAACAGGATTTGTTGTGTTATAGGTTTTAACATTATTAGGTGTTGTTGTAATGCTACTTTTATGTTGTAAAATAAGAGATATGGAAGAAATATTTAAAAAAATCAAATAATGAAAAGGAAAGACACATTTAACAGTAATATATTAATTTCTTAATAATTTATTAATGTAAAATAATGCTGTAATTAGTTTACAATTTATTTATTAGATATTTTTCACTGTAGCAAACTTTATTCTGTCTAATTGATTCACCCTCGTCATACATTCAAGGTACGCCAATAGTATGCACAATAGTATTTAGATAAAAATGTATTTCTTACACTACATAATCATAAGAATACTCGTATATCATTTAGCTCCTTTTTCCCTTTCGTAGCGTACAGATTATGAAATAAATCTTGTGATTTAGAGCACATGTCCGTGTGAAGAGATCCAAACGTCTGTGGCAGTGTGGAATTCAGACGTTCTACTGAGTGGAAGTGGAATGGAGATAAATTCAATATTCCAATTCATTCAACCCTTTACACATTAGCTATGTCATGTACAGAATACTCGGTTGCTCCAATGTGCTTTAGGTTTGTGTCTAGAATATTATAGTACACTCAGTTGTACACCTGACGATTCAATGGGAACACTTCTTCACCTAGATTCAACACCGGATAACTTCTGTGTAAATCGACAAGAAACTCTATTGTTTTCTAGGTGTCTCTGACATCGATACGATGTTAATACTTTGATTTCAATGTCTTTATCGCCGAATTTTTTGAATATATTCAGACGGACGTGAGCTCCTGCTTCCATGTCTTAAACCTGTGACAGCGTCAGATTTCAGAAGCTGCTCTGAGCGTGAAATGGAGGAAACAAATTTAATTAAACCTTTCCACTATAGTTATTGAATTTGTGCATGATCATGTTAATCACTCTTCTTTATTGCTTGAATGATGAGTTGTCTTTAAAAAGACTTAGGAGAGTATTTCCCAGTATTTCCCACTGATACGTCCTTTAGCAGTGTTTTTTGACCTTCAATAATTGTAGAGATGTTTCTGATATATTTTATAAATTTCAATATAAGTTGCGAATTTACAAAAATTATCTTTTATTAATTATATTAGTGTGATTAAATCTATGAGAAATTACTGTAAATCGATTTTACACATGCAATGGTTACTTGTATCAATTCAATATCTCTGCTGCTGATTCTGAATTTTTAGGGAGCTGGAATAATACCATCACATAATTTAAAATATTTAAACTTTTAAATTATTTGTTCAAATATTTAAATATTAAAACATTTCTCACTACAATTTGTTAAATAATTAACTTGTGTGGTCTCTTACGTTTTCTGTGTTAAGCTAGAGATTTTGACGAAGAAATAGTCAGCAGTGCTCAACTTGTGAGTAGTTTCATTAAATAGATACATTAAAAACACTATCAATTTTGAGTTAACAATAATAAAAATAATATCTATATATTACTATCCGCACTTGTTATGGCACTATGAATGAAAATAAGTATTACGCATTATCAAGCCAAAGGAAAGATAAAATAAAAGAAAGCAATCAAAACACGCTTGGCTAAGACAGTGAACGACGCAACTACACATAAAGCTGCGATAAGGCTATAAAAGAGGTAGCCATGCAGGAAATGGGTTGCAAATGGCTTGAACATCGCAGCAGATTCGCCTCAATGGTAGTATTTATAATGCACTCGGCTGTTTGGTTTAGCAAGTTCACAGAGATTTGGTGAAAACTATATGGAATTTGACAGTTTTATGCATTTCAAAATACTGCTCACAGTATGTAACTTCAGATTTATAATAAATATGTACAAAATAAAATAAGTTATACCCGTTAGACTACAACGTTACATCTTTGACTGTATTATTTACTGACGAGGTGTACTGAAGTCTGGGCTTTTATGTCAGTTAGTTCTGACTTATCTACACCAAATGAGTGTGAGTTATCTTTAGGTATGCTAAAGAGTGTTTTTAAGAAGCGCTTTTAGGAGCTTTTTTAACTTTAAAAATGTTTTAAGAGCATTTCAACTGGAAACCGGACTTCCCACTTCCGCGTCGTTCGTTACATAGAAACCGAAAGAAATTAAGTATAAGTATAATAAACTAGTATAAGCAAAATGAACCACTTCGGAGGACAAAGCAATTTAACGCAATTTAACTCTATGGCACAATCGGCTTATGGCTACAATACACTTTCATGAAACGACTTTGATGTTAACTCCATAGGAACAATGTCAATACCAAAACTTCTAATTTTATATTTTACTATGAGTAACGAAAAAGTCTCATTTTAAATATACTACTAATAAGCACCTTTTTAATTGGTATTGAATTTGTATTGAATTACTTTTTGAGCATTGAAACTATAAAGTTAGCAAGTTCGATATTTTTCTGAATAAATGACGAAAGTACAGAAACCCAATAATCAGACTTCCCTTGCAATGACATAAATCTACGATTAGAATTAGAAGCTGAAAATTTTTTACTGCTGTATATTTTTATTATGGGGCTGAAACCAAAATATCCGTTAGTACTGTCGACTCTTAATAAGAGAGTTATGTACAACGCAGCTCTGTCCCCTGCAATACTACTCTGGTTTCTTTTGGGTACAGTTTCAGTGAAATATTTCCCACTTAAATAGGGACATTCAAACTCGCAACTATCACTCAAGCAGTGAAATCCTTAACTTTTCAAACAGTAAATGGCTTAAACTCTGTTAATCGACAGCATCATCAAAAACATGTTGTAAAGTTTTTGAATTTCGTGAACTTTTCCGGGCGTAAATGGTTTAAATTTGCAGATTCTCAAAGTAAGAAGTTTAGCAAACTAATATTTCTTTATCTTAAATTTTATTTTTGGCTATAAAATATATACACATTTGGTAGATATGTTAAATATTGTAACTTTATTAGCCCCATTCAGATCAGTATAATCCAACTCACTGCACAGAGGATGTATTTGTTTTTACATGTTTACAGTTAAAGTAATTGACTATAATAGTTTGCTATTTCCGTGTTTATATTGTAAAATTACAAAAGACACGACAAGGACTTTGGGGAGAGAAGGTATGTGTTGTTCAAGAAATGGGATATATACACCAATATTGCCGTTGACATTATATGTACAGTGTGTAGACACTCTCATTTGTTACGCCATTGAGCATCTCACGATGCTCCTATTCCTAGTTTACAGCCATAGTATAGTACAACACACACCGGACATGGTTATTGGGGAGAGATGATATGTGTTGTGGTAGTCGGTAATCACATCGATACACTAATATTGCCGATATCCTTGCATGTACCCTGTTGTCGCTCTCATTGTTACAACATTTGACACCTCGAGGTCCTTCTCTGATAATACACAAATATTGTATTTATTTCAAACGGGCTCTGATGTGAAGCTATACTTTATATAATATTATTTTGACTAGTTTTGTTTACTTCAATCTACTTTTGTTTATGTTAACTATTTGTTATTTAAAGGGGTTTACAAGCTTCTACTGAGCCAAAATAAAGACGTTAATATTCTTAATTTAACCAAAATGAAATTGAGAGTGGTGTGCTAAACTGTATTAAGAATACAAAATTGTATTGCATTGTATAATGCAGAATGTTTTTTTTTTGTGTTTTCTTTTGATGCAGATGGTAGAACAAGTTCTCTGTAGCGTTTTAGTTATCTCTTTAACGAGATATTAACATTAATTAATGCAATTACATAGATTACCATCAACTAACATATTATGTATGAGAAGCAAAAACGTGATAAATGTGAAAGACTACATGAACCAATGACAGTCCAGGGTACTTTGACGTTTCAAAAAGTAAAATCGGCTTAAAATGTCCATTCTTCTGCTACTTACTGAAAACCCTTTGATATTGTGTGAAGTAGCATCGCTGCAGTGATAGAATAGGCTCTTATAAATCTATACACTCAGTGCACATGGCTGACAGACATCTGTACTCAAAGCTGTTATTCACATATCAATCTAGTTATTTTCATGAAAGTTCGTGTTTTTTCTAAATATATTATTTTTAAGAAACTCAAGAAACGTGATCTAGGAAAACCAACATTTATTTTTAAGCCAGTGTGGATTCTGCTGTAGTTTTACAAGACATGATTTATTCATAATCCCGACCAGTAAATGCAAATGTTAGTGTCAAGTACTGCAAAAATTGTGTGGTTCAGCAGCTCTGATATAATTGAAAAAATCCTTATAAAGAGTTTCCCGTGAATCAGGGTACATTTTACCAGGTTTATGTTATGTTTGGAAACCCAAACTTTAATTTAAAAATTGAACAGAATCACAGGTTATACCAATTTCCGAACTTACCTATTTACTATTGAGTGTTTGAGTTTCAAAACTAATAATGAAGATCTGGATTCACAAACCAAAAGAGTTTTATTACGAGGAGAGAAGAATTTCGTAAATTGAATGCTTAACTGAAACTCCGAAGTTGAGTAAACCTTATGATTTCATCAATTTATTGCTGTTTGAACGCATAAAGCCTGGACGGTGAAGGTAAATAGCATAGCGTTCATTCATCAAGTTATTCTGTCCAAATATTTAAAAATCGATTTCATTTTTTTATCGGAATTTTATGGAATTATGGAATTTGAGCATCCTTCAAACATGTTAGTACAGGAACCAAAGGCCAAGTAATGTTAAAGGGTACAGTCTTTACATGGAATAGAGGTTTTTTCCCTAAGAATTAAATCAACGTTCAGCCATGTTTGCTGTTTTGATGGAGGTCGACATGTACGTGTCTCAAAAGGTTAAAATATAATATGAAATCATTGTCCAGAGACTGAATTTTTTTCTTATGCTCAAACTTAAAATACATTTTAATCAGTCGCGTACATATATTTAAAATCCTTCTGCACATATGGAGACCAAATATTTGGAAAAAATTAGGAGTCTTTGTAATAATATAAAACTTTCTGATGGTGATACATATATGTTTAGCTGTTTATAAAAGTCGGCTCTGCGTGTTTCAAGCTATAAAAATACCATCAGAGAAAACACTCTTGTTTGATATTTTTAACCCTTTTCTGGACAAAACTAATGCGGATTACAATAGATTAATAGATTCATTTGGTTAGCGAAATTTTTTAATTTATTTTAAGATCTCTCTCTCTCTCTCTCTCTCTCTCTCTCTCCCCCCACATCACGTGTGTGTGAAATTTCCGTGAATTTTCGTAAATATTTTTTTATATACCATTTATGGTTTGTTAATTTCATATTTATTTAACAATATCCCAATTAAATCAAATTTAAGCTACCTTTCAAATACGTTTGTTAAAATATATTTTTATAATGTATTTCTCTCGCTACAGCACTTTAATATTCTATACAACGGAACCTATATAAATATTCATCATAATATTGCCTTCCATGACATATTTAGAAACACCGGACCCAGGCCAACGAATGACTAAGAAAGACTAAAAAATAATTTCAAATTTATTTATTAGCTTTTAAGATATAATTAATTTTATTTTATATCATATTGTGTTAATCAATTGAAGTACCTGTAGGAATTTATTTTAGGAAGTAGATGCATATTAAACTGCTGATGCAGTGATTTAATTTATATGATTGATGAATTATATTGAGAAGAGTTTGAAAGAGACGATTTCAATTTGTTTAAGAGCTTTCATGACAAATGACTGAAGGAAGGGTGGTGTCAAACATTGTGAGAACTAAACCCTGCTTGATGTTTACTTTAAAGTTTATAACATATTTAACTGAGGTGTTTGACTTCTTTTGAAACTGTAAAATCTTTTTTTAGAATTTTTATGAATAGATTATTTAGTACTATCTGATTGTACTATTTGCACAAAAAATATTCAATTATTCATACGGCTAACGTGTGCTGAGGTCTGAAGGATTATTTCAGTTAGTTTTGAAGTACGACGCTAGGGCTGCGCTACATAACCATCATTGTTATTTGCTACCTTAGCCTCTCACTCCAAATATAGCAGTCCAATCACTCACCACTTTCTTACATTAATTCACAGGTTTGAGTATGTTATTTCTTTTATAACTAAACACTAAGAGAACAATACACCAAAAGCAAATTTAGTCACGTAAACCACGTGATGGTATAACCTTATTGATTAGGTGTTTAATCCTAACCAGATCAATTTAATATAAGACCTTAAAACCGGTTATTGTTAAATACGCTCTCTTGAATAAAAAGATCTCTAATCTTGTGATTTCTTAGTTTCTGGTTTGCTTAGTTAATCCCTACAATGTGATAAGAAAATTAGATATATGAATAGTATTAACCTTCGCCTATGACTATTGAGTTCAAAGTAAAATGTCTTGGCTTTCTTTATTACCCAGATACTACCTTTTGGATAAATTATATGAGCCTCGTTTACCTTTTAATCATGTTTACTCTGATTATTATTCTTTTTTATTCATAATTACTTTAATAATAAAAATATTTTTACAGTACATTAGAATAAAACAATAAATATATCTTGCCTTTAAACTCTTGTTTCCTAGGTTACTGCCAATTTTTGTACATGATACACGAATGTATATTTTATAAAAAATAAAATAAAATCATTTTCACATAAAAAAACTCGAATTAAATAGCATATCCACAAGGAAAAAGACTTGTAATCAGTTCTCTCCTTGACACAAAGACGTAACGGTAACATGATGAAGGTGTACAAAACAAAGCACGAATCAGTTGTCTCTCAGATGTACGCAGTTAATTTGTCTCTCGTTTCAAAGCTACGAAATAAAGATAAAAGCTCTAAACCACTTCCTTAATATTTTACTATCCTTAACTGGACTCCTCTTTCAAATGTAAAATTTTAATTATGATTAGTGATTTTCTACTTTTTGCGCCAGTGTCATTTTGAATAAGAGTACTAATCATGATGAGGAGAAGTGGTCTAAATCCTTTTTTATAATTTTTACTGACCTTCCAAGAAATCGCAACCGTAACCTTTTTGTTAGAGCGCCGACTTATCTGCCCTCGGTGAAGACGCCTCTAGACGACGATTAAGGTTATTTTCCATAACTGAAATTACCAGAAGGAACTTTTCGAAAGTGGTTCAGTAATAGTAGGGAAACCTGCATACTCTCTTGAAAATACACCAAATGAATAAATAAAAAGTTAACACTGGGGTCGCTCCTTACACTTGTCCATCAATAAACTATAATACTTGGCTATGGATAATGACAGATCTATTAATAGATTCTGCCATCGAGACGACACTGAATTTACCTTTAAATTTGATAAATAATATTGAACTTCCAGAAAATCAAAACCGTAATATTTTAGTTAGAGAGCCGCCTTATCCATCCACGCTGGAACCGCCGCCTTATCTCTAGCTAGACAATAATGAATTCTTACATAAATGGCTTGCAAGTGATTAAGTAATAACATGCAATAAACTTTAAATTATAAATAGACCCTGAAATTATCAATGAAAAGTCAAGACAAAGGTCACTTCATACACTGGCCTTCCATAACTGCAATACCTGGTTTCTGACGATAAAATATTTATCAGTGGGTTCCGTTATCAATACTTCACTACATTTACGTTTCAATTGCATTAAATGTTTAAGTAAACACTGTATGAGTAGTATAAAAATAAATAACAACATAATTTTACATCATGCCGATAAGAAATGTAGATTAATTACACTTTTACAATCGAGAAGGAATTCGAAATAAAAACGTATTTTTTATAATTAAAACATTAAATACAATGTTTAAATTTATAATTCCAGGTGCTGGCTCTTCGGCTTTGGTTTCAGTTGGAACAATCAATTTAATCATAGTAATGTTTGAAATCAGAGATAAACAGTGAATAGGGTACAATACTCGTATAGAGGGTACATTTGACACTATTGTTCCCAGGAGCTCACCTACTAGTAGTCTAACTAATTAGATTGGCACTAGAAGGGTGGCTGTGTACTCACCTACTAGTCTAACTATGTGATGCCAACAAAAGGAGCTTCCCATTAGCTCACCTAAGGATAGTATAACTAATGTAATCGGTATTAAAAGGGTGGTTGGGTGCTTACCTACTAGTCACACTATTGTGGTGCCATCAAAAAGAGGTTCCCATTAGCTCACCCACGAGTATTATAACTAATGTAATCGGCATTAAAAGGGTGGTTGTGTGCTCACCTACTGGTAGTTGAGTACACAATTACCAGAAGGGGGGTTTTGTGCTTACCAACTAATATGGTTTGTTTCAGTAGAGCGTTAGGTGTTTCTTGAAATAGTTCGGAATTACTTTGGGCTATGCTATAACAAAAAGTTATAATCTTAATCTATCCCTACCTAATTAAAAACATTTTTCAGTTTAGTTTAGTTTTAAAGTAAGTAATTGTTTAAAACTCATATAAATTTCTTCATTTTGGAAATCAGTGTTAAATAATTGTGTTAAATTACTACCCTGAAGTTAAAATTGACATCAGTAAAATGTGCCATCACATTACAGACAAGAAAACATTTTAATTTTAAATTTCTATACTTTAATTTTTATTTGAAAGAATCAAATCCGGATATTTCTTTATTTATGGTCTGCATTGTTTTAAATTTATATGATGCCATTTAAGTTTCCATTCTAATAATTATGTACAACCGCAAATTTACTATACGTAGTTTTTGTTGTACTTCAAACGTAAAATTGTATGTTGGAATATATTAATGTTATTATTTGTTATAGCATTTTATTTGTTTTATTTTCATTTATTTATTCATACACTGAGAATTAACCCACAAGTTAAGCTGGTTTTGAGGACAAAACAATGTTCATTCATTGTAAGTTGATTGTAAGTAGAATCTGTGTAATAAATTGGAAATTCAAGCTAAACTAGTATATGACACTCTACCGCTTTAACCATATTACATTGAATAAGGTTACCGGTATTATTTGTATGGTAGAAAAATAACGAACTTATATTCCATAGAAATGAAACTGAAAATCGGGTAAATATATAAAACGGTTCTCGATCTTGGCTAAAATATGATTGCAAGGGTACAATAATTGTGTTGTGTAGTGTAAAACGTCACAAAAGTTGGAAACATTCGATCTCTGAGTTTGCCAAACTTTTTATTGATTGCTGGTAAAGAATTTGATCTGATTATAACTAACTTTAAGAAAATAGTTTTATGTGCATAAATAAATGGATACGTTATGGCTATATACTTATTTCAATATTATTTATTGTGTTGTAAATTTTTAATATTATTATATATAGTTGTAATACTACATTTAAGTTGTAAATTAAGAGATATGGAATAAATGTTTATGAATTCAAACAGTGGATAAGTAACAGAAATTTAAGAGTAAAACACGAATATAATAATTATTTATAAATTCTTTATGTAATGCTGTAATTAGTTTACAATTTATTCTGCATTGGGGTGTTTTCTATTGAATAATAAAAAACTTTTAATTCAAAGCTACTTTCACTACTTTAAACTGACAACAAACTAAGCAAATTGATAAATCAGGTAAAAAAAAGCCTACATTTTAAAAACTAAAACTAAAATATTTTTAACTGAATTAACTGAATGGAAAGAGAGCAAGGCACATAAAAAATCAGAAATGCATAATAATTTAGTAGTAGTTTCATTTAAAAATGTTTTAAACAGATTTAAATTACTTTAAATGTTATAGTGTTATTAATAATGAAAATAGCATTTATACAGTACTATAATCTGCACTATTTACGGTACCCAGGGATGAAAATACGTATTACGTAGTATCAAGCCAAAGGAAAGATAAAATAAAAGAAAACAGTCCAAACACGCTTGGTTAAGACAGTGAACGACTCACCTACACAAGAAGCTGCGATAAGGCTATAAAACAAACAGCCACGCGGGAAATGTGTTGTAAATGGCTTCAAGTATTGATTGAACATCGCAGCACACTTGCTTCAATGGCGGTATTTATACTACACTCGACTGTTTGGTTTAGCAAGTTCACAGGGAGTTGGTGAAAACAATGTGGACATTGTTGACAGTTTTATACTGCTCACAATGTGTAAACTCAGGTCTGTCGTAAAATTTTACGGAATAAATCAAGTTAGAACATACTACACTAAACTAAACTTTACGCTTTGAATATAATACTTCACAGGACATGTGGCATTCATATGTATCAGTTGTGCTGAGGTCTGGGGTAATATTTCAGTTAGTTCTGAGGTCCGACGGTAGGGCCACATAACGTGGATTTTTGCAGTTATTGCACTTTGACATCTCAGTCCACAGAGGAAAACCGAGAACTCAATTTTCCATGCCACAATTGGGTCAGTTTTAAGTGCATTTTTAAACTGGAAATAAGTTTTTCCAGTTTCACGTTTTTCAATTACAGCCTACTCGCTATTATAAAAACCGAGATTAACTAAATCAGTAATAGCAAAATAACTACTTTATATGAATAGATCAAGTTACGTCTATAACACAATCGGTACGTGACTATGATATCCTTTCATCAAATGACTTTGAGTTTAACCCTATAAGAATAATTTTAATTCCAAACATGTTTCAAATTTTAATATTTGTCGTGGAGTTTTGAATAAATTATCATTTTAAAGGCATTAATATTTAATGCTTAACCTCTTCTAAAGAAGATTCATATGGTACATTTGACAAGTTTGGTACTTTTTTAATACCCGATTAAAGTACAAAAACATTAAAAGCGCGTTTGCAATGATCTATCTTTTACAAATTTAAGATTTTAGTACAGCGATTAATCACATATACGTATATCCCAATATTAAAGTTCCTATTTTGCTGTGTTGTGTTGTAAACACTCTCATTTGTTACATGATCGAGTATCTCACGATCCTCTAATTGTTGGATTACAGCCATGGTGTAGTAAAACACATCCGACATGGTCATTGAGGAGAGAAGATACGTGTTGTTGTTGTTGTCATTAGTTACATCAATACATCAACATTGCCGCTGACCTTGCATGTACCGTGTTATTGATGCTCCAATGATTACATAATCAGTCACCTCGAGACGCTCTTTTTGTTAAGTAATTAATATTGAATTCAATAAAAATGGCCAATCATATAAAGCCCTTTACTCTTTATAAGATACTTTTTGATTGGCATAAAACCAAGCCTGTAAAAAGTAATTTTTGAATGATTAACAAAATTTTATTAAATATAACAGATAAATTTGTACGAATACTTAATGATATTCGTTATTATTGAATTGAGTAAAATATTCAAATAAATTGGCAAGTTGAGGGAACTAAAAGAAACTAACAAAATTCTCTAAGGCAGGACTGACTGTAATTGTTTCTGTGTCTACAACCCTATTGACCTATGTGTATCTTAGGTGTTCTTTGTCATTTTGATAAGTAGAGTTCTTCTTTGGGCTAAGCGGAAACTATATAACATGTTTCAAGTCTTTAGAACCTTTCTACCAAGATTGATCTCAGACACGGACAGACATAAAACCATTCCTTATTTAAGATTTTCTAGTCAGCTCCTTAATAATAATAAACTGCCACAATACGTTAAAGCTGTTGAAATATGGCAAAGTATAAATAAAATATTAATATTCAAGCACTACAACGAACCCACTGAAAAATATAAAAAATTGGAAACTTTAAGTAAAACAGGTAATACGGTTGTTACAAAACCTTACAGAATATAACATATAGTTCAGTATCAGTTTCATAGATTCTCTTGATAAAGGATAATATACATAATAGGCGATAGAAATTACGTTAAAAATGGATAAAGAAGGATATAATAATAAGTGAGTTTTCTGCAACAGTTTTCAGCTGGACCAATTGTTTGCACACGAGATAAAAACATCAAGTTACATTTAATTTCGCATACTTATAGTACGTGTAATGCTACAAATTATTGGATACTTGCAAATTCCACATAAAAAAGAATAAAAATGTAGTATTTGATAGACAAACTTAATGCATTAAAGGCAAAATTCGGTTGGACTATTCAACATATTCCATTCAGAGCTTTGCTATCTTTTTGCTTCATATAACAGCATTCTGCAAACATATGAAACGTAACATTGAATAATTTTATCATTGAAAAAGAAAATGTATCATCAACCAAAATATGAGACAATATCCTATCCTCGTACATTATGGTATTTGGTCAAATACACATTCTACTAAGCATGTTCAATTCACTCTTAATACCATCTATATTAGTTTTATACTTTTGTGTTATATTATATATTAAAATACATTAAAAATGCATAATTAATAGGGAAAGAATATATTTGTTGTTTTGTCATTGTTTATATTAATACGCCAATATAGCAGTTGACATTGCATGTACCGTGTTGTTTGTTACACCATCGTGAATCTCACGATCATCTTAATGCTGGTTAACAGCCATGACATAGTAGAACCCACACCACATAGTCATTGAGGAGAGGAGTTATGTGTTGTTGTAGTCATTAGTTACATCAATAGACCAATATTAGCGTTGTACAGGTAATTGTATCTATCATGTTGTAAAACCCATATCACACCCAGTTTTATCCAATAGTAATCCTCCGGAGTAGACTAGATCTATTAGGTTAATTTAGTGCCCCAATATATCAACCTTTGTGGTTGTTCATTTGACGCCCTATGATTGTCTAGATTCAATTGACTCATCAGTTTTCGGTAAATTAATTATTTTTAACTTGAAGGTATAAATCAGCTATAAGTGAACACTTCTGGGTTAGGCTTTACCGTGCCATATATTTAAATAGTTTATAAGAGGAAGAAGGAGTGTATACGCATAAATTAGGTTTCTGGTTTTTCCGACTGTTTCCCGAGTTAAAATAAGTGTTACTCGGAAAAAAGTTACTTTCTTTGCTCTACCTTGTACATGTTCAACTTGTAGAATTTGAATTATTTGTAGTATTGTAGTATTTACAGAAGGTGTAAATAAGCCAGAAGCGAACCCTTCTGGGTTTATATCCGTAAACTGTTTTTGTTTCTATTATAAAAAAACAATGAACAAAGTTTTCACTATCAGTTTAATATCTTGGATGGCAAATGTAAATAATATCTATAGCTCAGCCACTTCCAACAATCGTAGCAGCCACGAAAAATGTTATGCTGCTTAACTGCACGTTAATAAATCATTTCAAAGCGTGATATTCCTCTCATTCTTTGTTAGTGTCCTTAATGCTAATATCTAGGACTTTTTCAGTCTCTAGATACCACCAACAATCCTAGCAGCCACGAACAATGTTATGCTGCTTAACTCCACGTTAATATACCAGTTCAAAGCGTGATATTCCTCATTCTTTGTTAGTGTACTTAATGCTAATATCTAGGACTTATTCAGTCACTAGATACCACCAATAATCCTAGCAGCCACGAAAAATGTTATGCTGCTTAACTCCACGTTAATATATCATTTCAAAGCGTGATATTCCTCATTCTTTGTTAGTGTCCTTAATGATAATATCTAGGACTTATGAAGTCACTAGATACCACCAACAATCCTAGCAGCCACGAACAATGTTATGCTGCTTAACTCCACGTTAATATACCATTTCAAAGCGTGATATTCCTCATTCTTTGTTAGCGTCTATAATGCTAATATCTAGGACTTATTCAGTCACTAGATACCACCAACAATCCTAGCAGCCACGAAAAATGTTATGCTGCTTAACTCCACGTTAATATGCCATTTCAAAGCGCGATATTCCTCATTCTTTGTGAGTATCCTTAAAGCTAATTTCTAGGGGTCCAGATAGTGCTGAATATTTCAAAATATGTAAAATACTAAGTACTAGTTCTGATTGCTTTATGCCACTAATAAAATATAGTTTAAGAATGTTCAGTACAAGATCCTGTACTCTCCTTATGTAATTATGATTTTGCAATCACCATCTTTGTTTAAAGAAAAGGAAAAATGTAGGTCAGCCTTAGAACTTAGATAACTATTCGAGTGATTTGTGATTACTTTTGTGTCCATTTTCGTGTAGATACTCCTAGTATACTAGTTTATTGTTTCAAATGAAATTCTTCTAATTTCAATGAAAATATTCTTTTTTATTGAGGAGAGAGCTGATAATAATAATTTGTTTTATTCCATATAAACAATTACGTGTTATCGTTACCGTAAACATATACATAATACTAAAATTATACATTACTTTGCTACATTTTAAACTTCATGTATACATTGTTACCTTTGACCGAATATTTATTCATTCTGAATTTTACTTACATTTTGTCCCAGTCTCTGTCAGCCAATCATGCAGTTTCCTAATCGTGTGTCATAAACTCGTCTAAACTGTAGAACTCTTCTGAAATCAAAAACTGTTTTCAATTGAGTTTTCAATGCCTGGAGCATTACAACATATTTTATTGAATTGGGGAGTTAGTCGACAAATTAAAGTCTTGCCTAATAATAAGACACACGATCATTAGCTACCGTCCTCTGTTCCCAGTTCCGCGTTTTTCTTACCTTTAGTTTTAAGCCGAGTTTATGTAATTAACTCTTACGGGATTAAACCTTGTCTTGAAGAAAAGAGACATCTCAAAGATCATCTGTAAGTCTTATTCTGCCCTTTCTCGTGGGCTACTGGCCCGTGCAATACTGCAAAATGAAGAAGGAGAGTCAGTACATTACAAGGTCGATGGTTACTGATAAAAAGTGAAGTAGTCAAAGAAAGAATCTAAAAGGGGGATCGTTTGGCATTACTTGCTTTAACTTTTAATAAGGAAATTACTTTTACTGTAGTAATTATATAAAAGTGAAGTGCATTGCTTAAAAATAGAAAATCCATTTTGTTGTTGTTAAATTTATACGGAACCTTCCCTGCACATGTCCATACTTTAATGAACTTGAATTTTTTTACTATTTTACTTTGATTGTTAAAACCAGGAGTGTGAAATCAAGGGATGTGCAAAATGAATTTGGATTATTGAGTACAGAATTTAATTGGAAGCATCGTACTCTTTAATTATGAATCTGTGAAAGACATCGGAGTGCTCTGTATTTGAACTAACAGAGCTAGTGGCTTCAGTATTCCAATATATTTTGCAATAGTTCTTTAAAGATTTTTAATATTTTCGTCTTTAGCATTATGTTTTTTTTTTATTATTTAACTCAGCCCTTTTCATTGGAACATATTTACAGCTCACCTCTTCTTTTTTCCAATGTATATTATGATTGTTAAAGACTCTAAATTACTGCATATGTTTAATATTTGATTACGGATCTCTATTATTAGTTTAGAATATCAAAAATTCAATAGTTCAGAAGTAACTTGGGTAATTGATTTATACTACGTTTGCTGATCAATTATTCAATTATGGGTTTATACAATGTAAAGAGGCTTGACTATGATGCTGATGGTATAATCCTGGGGAGATGTACCATTCACGGCATACACGGGAAACTGTGTGTCGGGAACATCGGAGCTACTGAACCACAAAATGTTTACAGTACTTGACGCTGATATTTGCACTTGTGCAGATTTTCATTTGGCAAACAATTTTCATTTTTGATTTGTTTTTATTAAAAAAATGCAAGATGACCTTGGATTTCATAAAAACAAGAAATTTAGAAAAAAACGCCTACTTCCACGAAAACAATTACAATGATGTGTTAATAGCAATTGCTGTATATTCTTTCACTAAAATACAGCTGTGAGTACATATTGTTGTCAGCTGAGTTTACCGACTGTATCGATATAAGAGTCCATTCTCCAACAATGTAGCGATGCCATTTCCAAGAATATCACAGAGCTGTCAGATAAGACAGAAGAATGGGCAATACATTATTCAAGTTTTAAGCTGATTTTCCTTTCTGAATTGCTAGAGTACCCCTGGACTGGCAGTGGTCTAGATTTAGCCTTTCACATTTATCACGCTTCTTCTTCCTATACACAATATGTTTATGGTACAGAAGCTAAGGTGTTCTAAAATTTTATTGTCTTTGAAGATTGTCAAGTGATTGTCTTTTGTTGATTATTATTTGTGTTTTATATTGTAAATTAATTCATAAAATAATATGGCCGCAAAGTGGAGTAATGGTTAGTGGCAAAAGGTGTTTTCTTGAGAAACTGATCCCAAAAGAGTAACTTATCTAATTGGTTGTTATCAGTGAGCCGCTCTGGGCGGACGCGTAGCTACTATTTCTTATTTCTCTTTGTGCCGATCTCTTAATAATCTCCATCCTGTCCTAAGGTAGATATTTAAGGACAGGATGGAGATGGTAAAGATATCGGTTACCATTTTGGGATCCATTACTAAAAAACACCTTTTGCTACATTATGATTGAGATGATACTTTGTTGTAAATAATTGCTTAAGCACTTGCTTGTAATGATTGGAGGACAGGCATTGTTTATCAAGAAAAAAACAAATTAGTAACATACGTACATTGGAAAAAACTAAAAATTGTCTCTCACTATAACCTAAAAAACGAAGAAAAATTTTCAAATTATGTATGTTCATTAAAAAATCTAATTAATGGAAATATAATAACATTGTAACGTTGTAGGTTTATATTGTAATTATGTAATCAGAAGAATTGTGTGGATGATAGAAAATGCTAATGCTTTTATAGTTTGTAAAATTATAATTTAAAAATTAAACGCAAAAAAATTATTTCAGTTAAATCTTTTTTATTCATTACATAAAATAAATTCTGTATTATAAAATAAAAAATATATATATTATATATACATGTACATTATATAAATGTACATACTTATATAACATATGAAATATTTTGAATCCAATTTTTTTTCAAATAACATGTTAATAATTTTTCACCAAGTTACAAAAAATGATTTAAATACTATAAAAAAGAATATTAAATACCTTCTTTTTTGACAATTAAATTTAATATTTGTCCTGTACAACTATGTCTGATAATAACAACTCTCTTTAAGTAACTCTTTTAAACGGATTAGAACACTTTTACGTTTTATTACTTTAGAGTTTATAAAAGAAACTCATAAAGCCCACTTTTAAAGATGAGAGATGTTGATAATGTTTTCCGATAATGTGATGTACTGGGCAGAAGCCAAGGCGCTGGAAACTTGGCACGCATTTTAATAGGTTCATGCTACAACGGTTGGTATGACACTACAATATTTACCTTTACAACAACGGAAGTATAAAAACATGTTGTTAGTTCTATTTGAGCTCATTTTTTGTATGGATATATGTTTGGTTCTTAAGCTTATTTAAAATTAAATTAAATTTCCCAATATATCATCACTCTATTAGTGTTTTACGTTGCAACCTAAGATGTACTGATGACGCACTTTACATAAAGAGCAAAAAAGTAAAATTAGAATGTAAACAATTTAATTAAAATTTATTTTTGTATACAATGTTAGTCTATTTCAATAGTTCTCATAGTAGTACTCAAAGAAGATTTTGCAAATCGTGATCCCCAAACCACCTCCTTTCTTATTATATATATAAATATTCCATATAACACGGCTTGTCAAAACGACAACTACCCCATAGAGGGTAAAATAAGTTACAAAGTAAGAGATTTTACAAAAATGCATAGCACTAAGTTTCGAGGATTACAAACTAACCATTTCCTCAAGTGTAAAAATCTAAATTCATAAACATTTACTTAAATGTACATTGCAAAATACACATATTGTAACATATAACGATGACAAAATAATGTACGACATCCCATAATGCTTTCAAATTATTTATCTAAAATAAAAAATTTTAAACAAAGAAGTTGAAACTTTGAGCAGAAATGTATTATTTGAATATATTTACTTCATTGGTCAGCTTGGAATGCAATTATAGCTGTCAGTCAAACTTTAAAGAAATTCCAACACCGTTATTTATGAAACTGGAGAAAAAAAAATACTTTTTATGCTTCTAACGTTGGTAAACTTGTTGTGCTGTATGAATGTATCTGTATCTCGTGCGGTTCTCGAGATATTGAGTACGTGCAAATCTCATGAGAATAATGTAACACTAACTCAGGTTGCCACACCTACCTACTTCTTCAGACTGACACGGAAGTTTATTATAACATTTTTTTATAAAAAAAAACAAAGCAAATAGTATTTGTTGGTATTTAGATTCCGATAAATTGTCAAAAATGTATATCTGTTATTTCAGGAACCTAGTAGCTAGATGTTTATTTCTAAGACATATGTCTGAGAGACTGGTTATCAATGTTCAACGAAATAACGTTACCAAATATCAGTTCATTATTTATATTTAACAATAGCTTATATGTTATTTTGTACTAAAAAAATACCAATAAAAAATCTAGGGAACGTCATGAATGAAGGCGAATAAATAAATAAAGTTGAACACAACGGCGATCCCGTGATTTCTCTTTTCAAATTAAATTTAATCGTAAGGGAAATTTAAAATTAACGTCTTTAAATATGTCTAAAGAATGATGCTGGTTATTATCTGTATTTACATTTTTTATTATAAATGTCAATAAAACTTGCATAATTACATTTTCAGTACTTTTACAAAACATTTGAATAACTATGGATTCATTAAGAACTATTTTTATATTTAGAGTAAAAAATTCGTCATCATAGAACAACCTTTCCCTCAAACAGGACGTACTTACTCTATTATGTATGAATCCACCTTATATAAGAAGTAAATATGACTAGATTCATCGCATACAAAAACGCTTATATATAGTAATAAGATTTATGTGCAAAAGCACCCTTATGTTAAGAACACTGTTGAAGTTGGGAACTTTGATTAACTCCCTTCAGAGTGAATCTATTCATCGAGTAACCTGAACCTTGCCTTGAGGCTCTTAGCTGGTAGATGGTTTAGTTATATTAATTGACTTTGGGGTAAAAATTCAATATTTACCTTGTTACATTGCGGAGTACTGTCATGAGGGGTACTTGCCTGCGGTGAGTTAATAATACCATAGGCTAACTAGAGTACAAGGATCGTAGTACTACTGTGTCACTTCTGTAGTTATAAATTACAAATGTGCATAATGTTAAGGGGGTTCATATGGCAGAAAAAATTGTTTATTGCATTTTTATTTTATTAGATATTAGTGTTTATATACTTGTCACAAACATTTTAAGACCACTCCAATCAAAATCTGTGATTTATAAAAAAGTTATTCCACATTTAGTGGACTTATGTCATGCGTCTATACCAAATTTTTAGTAGTTCTCTGCCGTGAATTGACAAGACAGGAGCAAATTGCTTAGCAACAACTTATACTTTCTGCAATGAAATTTATATAGTACACAGTAGTAAGTTATTTTTCTGTTGAATGCGTTAGGTTGTTAGTTCTGAGTGTTTAAAAACAAGGCAATTTTGTTTCTGCTGTTTTATTGTGGCTGTATCTGTTTGTTTACCAAACATAGGTTATTGTGTTGTGTCTTATGATATTGTGAATATTATAACATATTTTCAGTGATAATTAGTTATTGATAAATTAAAATGACGAAGCGTAAAAGTGTGTTTAAGAAAAGTTAAAATGTTGGGGTTCAAAAACACAAGCCAGAAAGAGATTGACAAGTTGATTCAACAGTAGTCCTAGGCCTAACCCCAAATCAAGGTGACTTACCTAGTGTAAGCTCTTCAAAGATGAAAATAGGTGATAGAGAACTAAGTTACAGTGAGTATGAAGCAGATAAAATATATGACCTGAGATGTAGAGTCACTTATGAGTAAGTTCCTGGAAATTAGTGCCTGTAGGTTTTGTGGCGCAAAACTAGCTTACAGTACAAATAGGCTCGGTGGATTAGCGACAAATTGCCAGCTGCATTGTACACAGTACGATTCCAAAGTAGAGTACTGCAATTCAGAACAGACATTGAATACCAGGTTATATGATATAAACACTAGGCTGGTTTATGCTTTACGCACTATAGGTAAGGGACAATCTGCGGCTAAAACATTGTTCGCTATTCTCAATCTTCCGAACCCTCCTGCAAGATTCTTTCGGTACTATGAAGTTATTGGCAAAGTCACTAAGGAAGTTTGTAAAGTTTTAATGAAGGAAGCAATTGAGAAAGCTGTTCAGGAAAATATGGAAGCAGAGAAGTAACTGTGGCAGATGGTACCTGGCAAAAGAGGGGCACACATCAAATAATGGAGTTGTGAGTGTAACAATTGTCAATATAGGTTGTGTTATTGATGTGGCCATTGTAAGTAAGTTCGGTACATGCAAAGATAAATTAAAAAACATACACAATAAAAAACTGCAAAGCTAATTTCATAGGCTCTAGTGGGGCTATGGAAGTACATAGAGCTAAACAAATCTTTGGTAGGTCAGAAACTGAGTTTGGCGTAAAATATAAATATAATTTAGGGGATGGCGATTCCAGTGTGTTTAGCTCTGTTGCTGACACTAAGCCTTATGGAGATGACTATGTGATTGAGTAAATGGAGTGTTATGGACATGTACAAAAAAGAACGGGTGCTCGCCTAAAGAAACTAAAACTACAATCAGGAAGACTTGTCCTTGCCGATGGAAAAACCATTGGTGGAAGAAATAGACTTTTAGATAAACGCATCTTAGTAATTCAGAAATATTACGGATTACCTTTTTGGAGAAATACTAGAAATTTAGGTAAAATGAGGCAAGCATTATGGGCTGAATAATTTCATTTGCTGTCCACTAATGAAAATCCACAGCACGGGCTCTGTGTAAAAGGCAAAGAGAGCTGGAGTAAATATCAGCGACCTTTCGCCAACAATGAAATATATGATCATTTGAAGCACATGCATATACCTGAAGTTATTATGAGCCAGATCAAGCCTATTTTTCAGGATTTGGCAGATCCTGCCCTGTTGAAGAAATTCCTGCATGGTAAGTCCCAAAATCCAAATGAGTCGGTCAATGCTGTAATTTGGTCACAACTACCCAAAACGGTGTTTGTAGGTCTACAAACCTTGGAGTTTGGTGTTTATGAAGCCATTTTAAGTTTTGACAGAGGAAATGCCACAAGGTATCTTGTCTTGAAGGAACTTGGAATGAATGTTAGTAAAAACACAGCTTCAGTAATGAGTGAACTAGATAGACTGCGAGTGCAAAGGGGCGAGCGAGAACTTTCAAAACTCCAGAAAAAAGCCAGACAACGACGTAAAAGTGCCAAAAGGAAGTTGGAAGAAACTTTTGCTGAAGAAGAGGACCCAGACCAACCATCGTATGGAGTTGGATTGCACTAAACTAATTTTAAAGGTCAGTAGTTGAATAATTACCTGTAGGCCAAATCTGTTTTTGCGGTTTCCCGAAAACCATGATTTTTTACATAAATGACCCGTTATCTCAGAAACTACAAGAGATACAACTCTACAATTTTTACCATATCCTTTTGTAGTTACTATAAAAACGTTAAAATGGGCTGTTTTAGTTTTATGCTTTAGGTTTTTTTTACAGCAAAAAGTATAGGATGTTTTCGGGTTTTTATGATAAAATTATTAAAAAAATCAAAAAATTTAACGAAAAACATTAAAAGGAAACACTCGCGATAAAATCTTTATTAAATGATATATAAATACCTAAAATATTTTCACCTCTTTAACTTAAGTAGTTTTTGAGAAAATGGGTCATCAATATTGAAAATTTGACTTGGTAAAGATAGTGCTATCTAAACCCCCTTAACAGAAGGGAGGTGCCAATATACTGTCTATGTTTGGAAAGAATCTCTAAACCCTTAGAGCTCAGGTAAATGTGAGAATTTTACCAAAGATAGTAAAGAGTAAAGGTGTTAATTAAAAAAGAGCAGGAAATAAGTTAGAAGATTCAAAGTCTTCCCAGGTAATATAATTCGAACCAAAACTATGACTTTAAGATTAAGAAAAAGCCTAACACCAAAAGTTACGTTTTACTGTCCAACACAATTAATCATCGGCAATCTCTTACGTTTCCAGATTACAGGTCGCGCTATAAAAGGAAATAAAAAGTTGATATGTATCAACTTAATGTCTCTGTTGTGTACAGAGCGTTACTCACTGCCCTTGTTCTGTACTATAATTGGTACTTGCACTGATCGTTCTAGATCCTTAGGAATATGCTGGCGTTTTTACACCGATAACTTTTCTGTTGTTGACCATGCCCATCTCCAGATATTAGTTTGTTAATCATTTTTGTGTAAGCTTAACCTTATACCTTATGTTTCTTAACCTCTGGATAAGAGGATAGACTGCAATCGTAGAAACGTATTGTTATTGTATTGATAGATAATGTCCCAAAATATGTTACTCCTTCGAAATTATTATTTTCAGAATAATAAAGAATGACTAATAATAAATCAAAAAGATTACTATAGCATTTCTTTTATTTAATATTAAATCTAATAAACGATCAGTTAACGCATTATTAGAATGATTTTTTTTATACATTTAAGTAATTGTCATACCATACGAAAGTAAACAATAATAAGCACTATTGTACTAAGAGTGTTTTGAGTTTGTTATATTTTTTTTCCTGAAATTCCTAATATCGGTTCATTGTCACTTGTTTCGGGAAAATTGGTATAAATTATATTTGGAGAATAATATTACGCAATATATATTATTACATCCAAAAAATTATTATCGAGGCATTCCAAACAAACATTATCGTGTGAATTATCAATCAAATCAAGTAATTCTAGAATTGACTTGTCCCAAAATCATTATTCCAAAATTCACAAGTTTTCAACAATAGTCTAATCTTCTAAAATACATAACAAAAGTTTGATTAAACAAAAAAAAGGAAGTATTTTTAATCGCAATAGGGTATCGACAATAAGTTTATAAATATGAAATATATTCTTATTGGCGTTATAACTGCTGAACATTTGAATTTTTTGAACTATATGGAGCAGAATAATAAAAGTTTAAAAAGAGAGAGTGATCCTGATCCTGAAATGTTGCCAAACTGATGTAACGGAAATAGAGTGAGAAGTTGGTTCTTTCTCACTTGAAAAACACTTTGGTTTCTATTGTTAAACGTATTCAATTTCTGCATTTGTTTTTGTTGTATAAATCACAAACTCACTCAAATCCATGCGCGTATTTTGTTTAAGTAATGATGTATCATAAATTTAAATTGCTTATAATCACACCCCATTGAGGTAGATGGCGTACAATTCACTTTTCTAGGAGATGTGCATTCTGGAGAGAACATTCACGACTCACACGTGATAACTACTACACATTATTATTGACATAAAAATACCATTTGGATATTTTTACTTCTTTAAGTTAAATTATTTAAGTATCGATATTATTTAATAGCATTTTCTTAAAGGTTTAAACATTTTCCACTTTTTCGGTACGTTTTTAATTTATATTGTAGGATTATATTTAGTGAGAAACAGTGTCAATACATATCAATGTAGCTAGTTACTACAAGCGTTTTAAAATTAAATAATTTCGTTATCAAACTGAGAAAGTCATCTCTATTAGTGTTGTGTTACTTTCATACTTGTTTATTACTGTATCATATTAGTTGCTATATATTAAGAAGCAAACAACGTGGATAACTTAATTGTGGAGGTTACCCATTCTTATAGCATCACTATAAAAGTCCATTATCCTTCATAAAGAAAGATTACGAAATAGAATTTGGAAGATTTATTGATACTGACGACGGGAAATAGGTTCTTTGTAAAAGTTTATAAAAGAACCATTGTCGTGTTCTGCTACCTTTTTGAGAGATTGTAGAAGTTTTATATTGATTACACGAGTTCGCGCAAAAGCTACATTTAATTATAGCGGCAACACAAATACCGAGTTTGTAACTGGGATTTCTTATGAAATAAAAAAACGGCAATTTAATGAAATCATCTTCATTACGGAAGTTTCTCCTAACGACGTCAAATAGATGGGGAAATGCTCCTTTCAATCACAATGTGCAATTACAGCTATAAACTTCGACTCGAGACCTGGTGATGAATGAATTCTTAATTTACAGCCGTTTTATGGGCACTTAAAAACTTTAGAAATAACTTCTGTTTGTAATTTAATGTTTTATGCTAAATTGTTTTGCAAAAGGTTGACAAGGGCAGTCTAACGATTTCGTTAAATTGTTTCTCTATTAGTAAAATACTCTTATGTGAATATAAATTAAATTAATGAATAGTGTTAAATATATTTTTAATTTTAATCCAAATTGTTTATGATTTAATTCTGTAATAATCAGTTGTAAAAGTATATGATTATCAACATATGGTTATATTTGAATATTAGTTGTTAATCTCATATGGAATGAAATTTATAAAATCTTTTCAGTTATATTTTTTAAGATAAGATTTTTTCCTGTTTATTGGCTGAGCATTATTGAATCATGACGAGGTACTGGTATGTTTAAGTCCTGTCTGTATGTCCACATGAAATTTCAAAAATGAATTTTCGTATAGCTTTTATATTTTTTTAGTTGTGATAATGATCATCGAGAGGGATGATGGTGCAAGTCTCAACATGAGATTTGGATGAGCATAACGAACATTATTACATTGGTCTTATGGGTAATTATTACAACAATTAGAAAAACGCAATTTAAATTAATTTTTAAATAAATTTAATAGGAACATGTGACTTTTCTTAACGTGTGGCATACTAGCACATGAAATTACCTATTAACTTAAAGTTCACTGTTGCAAAACCATTTTTTTTCTAAAAGAAAATAAGAAATAGCAGTAACCGGTAATGGTTGAAGTTCTGGAATGGTTTTTTCCAGGAGATATCTGAAGTCCATCGGGAAATATTGATTACAACACGACAATGATTTTGGAGATTGTATCAGGTTATCTAAATTAATGGTATGAACACAAGGGATGTGACTAAGATCGTTTACATTAGTTATGAGAGTGATAAAGAAGAAATGTGAAAAATTAAATTAAAATAACCACCATATAAAAAGAAATCAAATATTTGTTCACAGCTTTACGATTAGACACGAATTTCACGAATAATTAACTTCATAACTTTTTCGGAAATTAGTACAATAGGGGATAAACAAGTACAGGGGGCTCTCTTGCGACATTTGCGAATTACCTCTTATGTTACGCACCGTCTCCGTCGTCACAGAAAAGATAATTGTAATAAGAGCAGGTATATAGTGTTTAACATAAGTATTGATATAAGAACATTAATGTTCTCGTCACATAAAACATTATTAATTTGCGATTAAGTTAGTATAATCAATACCATTTTATATGTTTTATTTTCAGATATCTGACCAAAAATATGAACCTTTAAATATTATTACTCATGAAGTCAAAAAGTGACAAGTAAACGATATGTGAGGAATCTTGAGGCTATGTTTATTAAGTATTACTAGCTATTAACTCTCAATTTACTGATTTAGTAAGTGTATCCTAGATTTAACTTTTTAATATATAGGTTTTTTTTTATACTTTGGATATAGCGAGTTCACCAGAGAGTATATTGGACTGTCATAACCACATGTGGCCACAGGCGTTTCTTCTGCTTCTGTCATTACTTTGTTGCTCTTTATTTTATATCTGAACAGTGTAGAATATTACCCCGTATGAAATGTCTTTCAGTAATTGATAGTTAAATGTTTGATATTTTTATAATAAGGAATTTCCTAGTAGGTATAAGTGAAACTTTGATATTCCATGTTTTTTATATCCTTATGTTAAGATAAAGTGAAAAATGTTTCATTTTTATAGGCAAAGATGCAACTAGTACCCAGCTCTCTCTAACACTTTAATTAAAACCAATAGGT
This sequence comes from Homalodisca vitripennis, assembly GCF_021130785.1. Taxonomy (NCBI): domain Eukaryota; kingdom Metazoa; phylum Arthropoda; class Insecta; order Hemiptera; family Cicadellidae; genus Homalodisca; species Homalodisca vitripennis. The sequence goes on from NC_060212.1 coordinate 40,444,868, forward strand.
CTAGTGATACAAAAATCTCAATAATTTTATAACATTAGTATTGTTAATACTTTTCATGCACATACATTTTGATGAAATACTTAATTTTTTCATTTATATTCTTTTAATTTTGTTATTCGAAAGGCTCATATCAAGATCCTTTTTTTATTTCTGATCAGTATTATTAAAAATTTCAGTAATACCATGTAAGTTTCCGTTTTAAAATATGATTTATACCAACATAATTGTAAATATACTGTATTTGAAAATGTAGTATAAATCCACTGAGTAAGCTAATTGTAAGTACGTACAGTTTTTTAATTACAAATTCCAGCAAAATTAGTATATAATACTTTAACGATGTTTACCATTTTTATCGAACAAGTTTTTCTTTATTATCTACAGACTAGAAAAATAAACAACTAGGATATCGGATATAGCACTGGACCTATAAATAAAGTAAAGATAGAAATTATCTCTTGAATTTCAGCTACAATTTGACGAAATGGGTACAATGATTGTGTTTTTTAGTGTTAAACTACATTAATGTTGGAAACATTCGAATTTTATACCCAGCGCTGGTAAATAATTCGATGTTGTAGGTATATGTAAATGGAATATTTTACGATGTTTAGGTAATTCATTACAATTAGATTTCTGGTATACATTTTAACATCAATACATATTGTCGTAATGCATCGTTTAAGCTGAAAATTAAAAATTCAATCAGTTAAAATGTAAAAGAAATTTAATAGGGAAACATATAAGTTTACCAACAAATTATGACCATATACAGTATATAATGCTAATTACGAGCATTACATTTTAGTTCGAATTGAGATCTTTTCCACTGTAACAAAGTTTCTTCTGTCCACATGCTTGACCATTGCTAATATATTGCAAACCATGTCACACAACATGATTTGTTTAATTCTAACACATTTTTCCAACTTCATAGTTATGAGAATGTTGAATGTAGCTCAATTTCAGCTTCCGCTCAGTTAATCATCTGAAGTCACTGTCACAGGCTGAATACTTGGAAATTTCAGGTCTCGACTGTCTGAAAAGATCAAAAATAGAGGTTCAAAAGTCTGTGACAGAGTGAGATTTCAGACTCGGCACTATGTGGAAGGTAATATGGAGCTTAACTAAGATTTATATTGATTCAACCCTTCACACCATAGTTATGTTACGTTTAAAATACTCGGTTGCTGAACTGTGCTTTGAGATCGTGACTGAAACATCATAGTGCATTCGATTGTGCATCTATTTAATACATCTCGTATTACAGATTACACCGGATAACGTCTGGGTAAACAAGACAAAGACTTTGTGTGTTATAGTTGTCTCTGATGTCAAACTTCTTCTTAGCCGATAGTTTTGGATCCTTTCAGGTGGACGTGGACTTCAGGTTTCCGACAATTTCAAATACTAGACACTGCACTAAGGGAAGGAACCCTTCCCACTATAATTACAGAATATGCGCGTAGCCTTGATCAGCTCACATCCTGCTTCTTGAAGCATTTTTACAATTTACAGTCTCCATAAAATTGACAGGCATTAGGTATCTTTTTTAATTTATTTTTGGCTATCAAACTTTAACGAAACTTTTTTATTCATTATCAAAGTGTGGTAATTTTGTAATAAATAACTGTAAAATAATTCTTCACATCCAATTTTTTTGACAATGCCAATTTCTGCTTTAGTTTATAAATATTTAGGGAGCCAGAATAATTAACTTATCAAACTTTAAATAATTAAATTATTTTCATGCCATTTCAACGTACGGTTTCTTATGAAATCATATCCTAGAATTCATTTTAGAATAACGTAATTATATAGGTTTTCAAAGTAACGACAAACTTTCACACCTCTTTAACAACAACAATTTTAATACGATAATCAAACTTTTGATTGCTGTATTAAGTTACCGTTTTGTTTAATGGTTAAAGGGCTATCACTAAAATAATATAACTAATAGTTTTATAGTTAGGTGCATCCATCGTGTTCATATTAGATATTTCGAGATTGACATTTATTCAAATTTATAATTTATAAATTTGGCATGACATGGTCATGTATACAAAAATTATTAAATATTATATTTATGTTCAAAAATTAACTAAATAAAACACATTTTTTATTTTTTTATTTTTAAAATCAACGGAAATATAAATGTAAATAGCGATGTGAGCAGGAATAACACGTAACAAATCACAATAAACCAAACTAAATAATTATTCCAAGTATCATAAATCGTACCGTTACTATAAAGATGTATCCCTTAATAGCATCCTTAAAGAAAATAAGGTATGATTTCATACGGGGCTCAGGAGATGTTTGTAACTCGACTTGTAGTAAATAATAAAAAGTACGATTCAGGGATAATTTTATGAGTTTTAATCCACAAAATATAAACTAAATTAACAGATCAGATAATCAAACCTCAAACAATCCTCAACATAACCTTTAAATGATCTATTACTGGTGTAATAGTGGTAAGAAAGCTCAGTAGTGCTCATGTTAAAACCAGTATTTGTTTTATAATTAAAACAGATGAAAGTAATTTTACTCTCTATCTGGTTATTGACATTTAAAGTTTTATACAGCACTATGGGCTGCACCAGTGATGGTACTTAACGATGATAATACGTAGTACCCAGTACCAATCCAAAGGAAATACAAAATAAAAGAAAACAATAAAACGCGCTTGGCTAAAAGAACGACGCAACTACACATAAAGCTGCGATGAGGCTATAAAAGAGGCAGAGGCAGCCATGCGAGAAATGTGTTGCAAATGGCTTCAAGTATTGCTTGAACATCGCAGCAGACTTGCTCCAATGGCAGTATTTATACTGCACTCGACTGCTTGGTTTAGCAAGTTCACAAAGATTTGGCATTTTATCTTTTTCAGATTGCTATTACTCTTTATGTGAAAATGCAGGTATATAGTAATCATTTACAATATAAATGAAGTTATTCCTTTAGACTTCTACTCTTACACATTCACTTTGACTGTATTAGTTACAAAGGAGATGTAGCATTCATACGGACGAGGTGTGGTGAGGTCTGATTTTATGTCAGATAGTACATAAGGTAGTTCTCACTTTTCCATGCCACAATCGAGTGAGTGGGTCTCTTGTTTAACTAATACAATTATAGGTATATTTTAGGTTTATAAGCTTTTAACTTTAAAAATTTTTCAACATAATTTTTAACTGGGAAACGCCCCACCGACCTCGATATTAGCTATCATATAAACCAAGAGAAATCAAAGTAGTATTAGCAAAATGGACCATTTTGGACGAACATTAAAGTCTATAATACAATCGTACATGACTACAATACACTTTCAATAAACGACTTTGAGTTTAACTATAAGAACAATGTCAAACTAAAAACCTCTAAAAGTATATATTTTACCGTAGAGTTTCGAAAGAATTTTCATTTTAAAGATATTAAATTTAAGCGCTCAAATGCGTTTAGTTGTTTATATAAAATATATATTTTTTAGTATTGAATCGATAAAGTTAACAATATCGATATTTTACTGAATAAATTACGAAAGTACAGAAACACAATAATAAAGGTTTCTTTGCAATGACTTATCTCCCATAATTCTACGACTAAAATTAGTGGCACAAAACTGTTTAAGGCTGTACATTGTTGTTATAGGGCTGAAAATAGGCTTTAGTACAGTCCACCCTTTATGGGAGAATTATGTATAACGCAGCTCTGTCCCTAGAATACTATTCCAGTAACTTTTAGGGAACAGTTTCTCTGAAATATTTCTTACTTAAATAGGGACATTCAAACTTGCAACTATGAATCAAGAAGTGCAGTCATTAATGTTTCAAACATTAAATTGCTTGAACGTAGTAAATCAACAACTTTACACAGAAACATTTAAATTTTTTTTAATTCGTGAATTTTTTCCGGGTGTAAATGGTTTAAATTTGCTGGTTTTAATGTAAGAAGTTTAGCAAACTAATAATTTGTTATCTTAAATTTTCTTTTCGGCTTTAAAATATATGCATATTTTAAATATTGTAACTTTATTTGACCCATGCAGATCACTGTAAACCAACTTACAGAAGCTGTATTTGTTCATACTTGTTTGCAGCTAAAGTGATTCACTATTATAGTTTGTCCTTTACGTGTTTATATTGTAAAATTACAAACGACACGACAAGGTCTTTGGGGAGAGAGAATATGTGTTGTTGAAGTAATAGGATATATACACCAATATAGCCATTGACATTATATGTACAGTGTTGTAGACACATTAATTTGTTACACCGTTAAGTATCTCACGATGGTCTCATTGTTGGTTTACAGCCGTAGTATAGTACAACATACCGGACATGGTTATTGGAGAGAGAAGATATGTGTTGTGGTAGTGGTTAATCACATCGATACACCAATATTGCCGTTGCCATTGTATGTACAGTGTTGTAGACACACTCATTTGTTATACCATTAAGTATCTCACAATGGTCTCATTGTTGGTTTACAGCCGTAGTATAGTACAACATACCGGACATGGTTATTGGGGAGAGAAGATATGTGTTGTGGTAGTCGTTAATCACATCGATACACCAATATTGGCGCTGAACTTAGATGGACCCTGTTGACGCTCTCATTGTTACGCCATTTTACACCTTGTGGTCCTTCTCTGATAATAAACGAATATTGTATTTATTTCAAATGGGCTCTGATATAATACTTATAATTAATAATAGCTATACTTTATATAATATTATTTTGATACATTGGCTGAAAAACATGCTTATCATGACTACTTTTTAAATGGTTCAAATTGTATAATATATAAATGTTGAATTTCACTTTATAGTGATATCAGATTTTTTCAATTAAGTAAAGTAACCGATAAAATTGATAAAGTTGATATAATAGGATAAAATTGATGTAACAAATAGAACTTTACTGATGTCTTTAAAGAACCAAATGTTATGTTTTTCGGGTCTACATGCTATTGAGCTCTATGTAGGCTATCTTTAGTGCACTTTGAACTCTTGATAATTAGAGTTCTTCTTTAGGCCAAGAGGAACCTATGTACCAATTTTCATGTTCGTAGGGACTTTCTACCCAGATTTATCTAAAAGACGGCAGACAGACAACAAATTTGTTGTGATTCTCTTGTCGGCTTTTATAACAATAGTGAATTCCTTAATGCTCAAAAGCTGTTGAAATATGGCATTCTTATAAAAAAACCAAAAATCAGACGCTAAATCGTTCATACCGAGCAAATTAAAAATTGGAAATTTTGAGTAAATGAGGTTGTACTGATGTTAGAACACCGTATACAATGAATTATATATAGTTCAGTATAATTTTATTGGATTTTCTTGACAGACAGAAATGATCGGACATGGCAATCACATTAAAAACGGATATCGAAGGTCATGTAAGTGAGTGAGTCCCCTATAAAATCTTTTAGCTGAACCATTCGTGTGCACAAATGAACACATAAATAATAAAGCAAGTTAAATTTTATTTCGCATAGTTGGAATACTTGTGATGTTAAAATTATAGGATACTTTCAAGTTTTACGTATAAATAATGTATACCGATTCAATAAAACACCATGATGCATGATAAAATATATTAGATTCTTTCAATCCAATGTCTTATTGTGTTATTGAATATACTAAATCGTACCTGTGAAACTGATTCGTTAAATATAATAGAACTCTGCTGTAAGCTACTTTGAATTAGTTGAATGATACATTCCTTTGTCATATATCATCACAGAACATTTTTATCATGAACCACAACATGGTGTTCATCAATACAGTTTGTGAGAATACATCATATTTACACACGGCCATGTTTATCAAAATACCAATTGATTAGAAGTTACACTAAGCATATTCACTTGTATGAAATTCTATTTATATTAGGTTTACACAGCATTAGCTATTTTTCACTGAGGTTATAAAATGTACATGGCATAACTTTATTATTGTAAGCTGCAGCACTTTAATATTCTTTACCACGGAACGTAGATGAATATTTTGGCATAATATTGCATTCCGGTTCCTTAATGTCATTCCACAGTTCAAATCAATTTGGAAGTATAATAGCACTCAAAGTCAATATTATCAATAAAGCTATTTCTCCTCTTAATATTAGCTACCCATAACTTGAACCGTTATTATATCATATTTCAGTAACTCCGGATACAGTCCAACAGTGTGTTAGAGAAAACCTACAATGATAATTTAATATTTTATTTATTAACTTTTAATATTATTATAATTTTATATCATAATTTATTAATGAATTGAAGTGTCTATAGGGATATCCTTTAGAAGGAGATAGGCTTTGAACAATAATTTAACATGTATGTAATTTTTATGATGAGGTAGGTTTGCAAGAGATGATTTCAATTTGTTTGAGAGCTTTCATGACAAATGACTGAATGAAGGGTGGTGTCACACGTTAGGAAAACTGGAACCCTGTTTCCTTATCACCCTAATGTTGATAGTATATTTAACTGAAATGGTGGACGTCTTTTAAAAATGTAAACCACTTTCTTATAATGTTTAGGAATAGATTATTTCGTACAATCTATAGTTGCACTATTTCAACAAAAGATGAATTAATCATACGATTGAGTTGTGCTGAGGTCTAACGAATTCTTTTGTTCTTCTGAAGTTCAAAACTAAGGCTGCGTCTTCTAACTTAGTTACTTCCTGACCCTGTCACTCCACATATGGCAGTCTGAGCTTTCTAGTCTTTCTTACTGCAATTCATATTTTTGGGTACGTTGTTTCTTGTGTAAATGTGTAATATAACCGAAGGAATAATCTACCAAATACAAATTACTTCATAAAAACAACATGATAGCATAACATTATTGATTAGGCGTTTATTCCTGATCAGATAAATTTAATATATTTCCCTACAATAGATTATTTGCATACCCCTTCTAGCTTGATAACTCTATCCAAAGTATCCCTAAGTAGGTTTACAGGAAAGCCAATAACCTTATGGCACTTATACAAAGATTACATAGTAGACAAAAAAGTGATAGCATTGATGTGTTGTTTATTTACTATGTGGTGGTACAAATATCATGGTTTAATAGTTTTATAGTTTGTTTATTTTTTCATTATAATGAGATATGGAAAATAGATGTATGAATAGTATTAACCCGTACCTATGACTTTTGCATGCAAATTAAAATATGTTGGCTTTCTTTATTGCCTGACTTCTACCTTTTTGGATATATAGTATGAGCATCTTTTAGCGTTATTTCTATGCTAATATAATTTTTAAGAATTAATTAAAAACCGTCACGTGGGAACGGTCTCTAACGTTTTTCTAAATTTTAATAAATTCTACAAAAACGAAACCATATCCTTTCGGCTAGAGATGCGCCTTAACTGTCTGCGTTGAAGCCACCAGCTTACCTCTAGAAAATAATGAATTCTTATATAACTGACTTTACTGTAACTGCTTGGAAATGGTTCAGTAATAATATGCAGTAAAAATAATAATACAAATAGCCCCTGAAAGAACGAATGAAAAGCTAACACAAAGGTCACCTCTTACACTGGCCTTCAATAACTGCAATACGTGGTTTCTGATGAAAAAATATTAAGTCATACCATTACGAAATATAGATTAATTGCATTTTTCCAATCAAGAATGAATTCTAATGAAAGCGTATTTTCTTAATTAATAACGATAGAATTATTATTTAAATAATTTTATAATTTCAACTGCTGGCTCGGCTTTGGTTTTAGTTGGAACAATAAATTTAATCATAGTAAATGTTTGCAATCAGACATAAACAGTGAATAGGGAACAATACACGTCTAGAGGGTACATTCGACACTATTGTTCCCAGGAGCTCACCTACTAGTAGTCTAACTAATTATATTAGCACTAGAAGGGTGGTTGTATACTCATCTACTAGTTGTCTAAATAAGTGATCATATCAGAAGGGTGGTTGTGTACTCCTAGTCCTATTATTTATAACCTACTAGTCTAACTATTTGATGCCAAAAAAGGAGGTTCCCATTTGCTCACCTACGAGTAGTATAACTTATGTAATCGGTATTAAAAGGGTGGTTGGGTGCTTACCTATTAGTAGTCCAACTTATGTTATCGGCATGAGAAGGGTGGTTGTGTGCTCACCTACTTGTTGTCTAACTAAGTGATCATATTAGAAGGATGGTTGGGTGCTTACCTACTAATAGTTTTAACTAATGTGTTTCCATCAGAAGGGGGTTTTGGTGCTTACCATCTAATATGGTTTGTTTCAGAAGAGGTTTAGGTGGTTATTGAAAGAGTTCAGAATTACTTTAATTTGTGCTGTAAACAAAGCTATAATTTTAATCTATTTCTAAATAATTTTAAAATCCACCCCCCCCCCCCCCCACCCCCCCCCCCCCCCACCCCCCCCCCCCCCCACCCCCCCCCCCCCCCACCCCCCCCCCCCCCCACCCCCCCCCCCCCCCAAGGGCTGCCCGCTCAACCTGCCCACAACTGGATGTACTTGTGGGGAATGTGGTGCAGAAGGCCCTGGTTGATTCTGGGTCAGCACGCAGCCTGGATTTCTTTGTCGTTTTTTGAAGATCTAAAATCCTCTGGGCTAATACGGCAGGTTGAGCCTAGTTCACTTATCTCTGCTGGACTGCTTCACGCACACCTTTACCTATTATCTGTAGTGCCCAGATTCACATCAAAATTAATTATTTCTCTTGGGATTGGAGCTTTTTGGTGGCTAAGGACCTGACTTTTCCTTTCATCTTGGGAGCAGATTTTATCGGAAAAACTGGCATGATTTTGGATTTGGCCTCCAGTCATGTTTTCTTTGCTTTCGCCAGGCGGGTGCTCGTTCCCTTTTCAGATGTCGAGTCTCGTGGGACTGCTGCCTTAGAGATGGAAGATAAGAGCTTGACTCCTCCTGACCAACTAGGACATCTTACGCCGAAAGAGGCTGAGGACATAAGGCAGATTTGTTCCAGTTTTCCTGAAGTCCTAACTGACAAACTGGGCACGACCAATCTCTTGGAATACGAGATTCGTCTTACAGACAACCCGTCCTGTACGTTTCCCATCCATATAAGCTTGCTCCGCCCAAGATGGAAATTCTGAGAAATATGATTGATGATTTACTTAAGAGTGGGGTAATCGAGCCGTCCTTGCTCAAATTTTTCCAGTCCACAGCGTTTTTCTAGTGCCGAAACCTAATGGGAAGTCCAGATTGGTCCTGGATTATCGAAAGCTCAATGCTCAGATAGAAATTGACTCCGTGCCTCTCCCCGATTTGCATTCTGCTTTCGACTGGTTTGGTAAGGCCAAGTATTTCTCCATTTTTGATCTTAATCAGGCATATCATCAGATTCCTCTAAAACACGAGTCTCGACCTCTCACTGCCTTTTGTGTGCCTTGGAATTTGTACCAGTTCACCCGAGTGCCAATGGGCTTGGCTGTGGGGGCCCAAACACTCACCAGACTCCTGGATTCTATCTTTCATGATGTCAAATTTAAGTTCGTGTTCAACTATCTGGATGACCTGCTTGTGTACAGTGAGAGTTATGAGGAGCACTTGACTCATCTAGAGGAAGTTCTAACTAGGCTGCGAGAGTCTGGCCTTACCGTCAATCCTGAAAAGGTGAGTTTTGCTCAGCCTGAAATATCGTTTTCTGGGTCATCTTGTCTCTTCTCGAGGTGTTTGTATTGATCCAGAGAGAACCCAGGCAATCAGGGAGTTTCCTCCTCCTAAGGATGCCAAGGGGATTGCCCTTTTTGTGGGAATGATAAATTTTTATCGTCGTTTCATCCCCAATGTTGCTGAAGTGGCGGCCCCTCTGAACTCTCTTAGGAAAAAGGGTGCCAAGTTTGAGTGGGGTGAAGCGCAACAGACTGCTTTTGAGCAGCTGAAAGAGGCAGTGATGCAGCCTCCAGTCTTGGCTATGCCTGATTTCAGTCGTAAGTTCGTCTTGCAAACTGATGCTTCCTCCTTAGCCGTTGCTGCTGTTTTATCACAAGAAGTAGATGGTATCCGGCAGCCCATAGCTTATGCTTCACGCACGTTAACCCCTTGTGAGAAGAAGAGTTGTTCTGTTTATGAGCTGGAATGTTTGGCTGTCGTGTTTGGAATTAATAAGTTCAGGCGTTACCTAGAACATAAAGAATTTTTGTTGGAAACCGACAACCAGGCACTTTCTTGGCTCCTTGCCCACCCCCGTCAGCTCGGGAAGATTGGTCCGCTGGGTAGTCCCAAATTTCTGCCCTTAAGTTCACAGTGCAGCACGTGCGAGGCACCCAAAATATCATAGCGGACACTCTGTCACGCATGTATCACTTACCCAACGACCACCAGAAATTTATCAGAGCCGCCATGTTGTGGCGTGCTCCTAGACTTTCCTCTGGCATTTTCGGACATTGTTCCACACCAACTTAAGGATCCCGAGCTGACTGCTATCATCAATGAGCTTAAAAACGGAGGTGCCCACCCTCCTTATTTTCTGTACCGAGGTGCTCTATGCTGCCGTGACAAAGCAGCGGAGAAAACCTAAGTTAGTGCTGCCAAGCTTTCTTGTACCGATGGTCTTTCAGTATTTTCATTCTTCTCCTGTGGGCGGACATCTAGGAATTCATAAGACCATCGCGAAGATTAGGGATCAGTTCATCTGGAAAGGTATGGACCGGGATATTGCAGCTCGAGTACGTTCTTGTGAACTGTGCTCGCTAAGCAAAACCCGCTCAAAATACCAAGTTGGGTCTTTTGTCATCTGAGGTGGCGGAAAAACCTTTGGAGAAGGTTTTCATTGACTATGTTGGGCCTCTCCCGCGTAGCAAGTCCGGAAATAAGTTCCTACTTGTTTGTGTGGATGCCTTCTCCAAGTTTGTTTGGTTGTTCCCATTGCGGAGTGCTACCGCGCAGCTCACGGTGCAAGCACTTCGTAACCATTTTTTTCAACACTTTGGAATCCCCGCCACCTTAGTTTTCCGATAATGGTTCACAGTTTGTCTCCAATTTCTTTAAAAGAATGTGCTTTGGGCACGGAATCCGCCATGTGACTACTTCCCCCTTTCTATCCTCAGCCTTCTCACGCCGAACGGTTTAATCGCAATCTTCGATCTGCTCTCATTGCCTTTCATGCGGAAAATCAGACCACCTGGGATCAACAACTACCTTGGATCCAATTTGCCTTTAATACGGCCCAGCATGAAAGTCACAAGGCGGTACCTTTCGAGTTATTATTTGGCTTTCCGCCAAACAACCCTTTGGCGAACCTTTGGAAAATTAGCGATCTTCTGCCACCTCCTGGTACTACTCCCAATGTGAAAGCCACCTGGGAGGCAGCCAGGCGGAATCTCATTCGGGCTAGGGAGTTAGTAAGGAGGAAGTACAACCGAGGTCGTATTGCCAATCCCTTCCAGGAGGGGGATCTAGTTTACTGCAAGGCTCACCCAGTCAGTTCGGCTGTGGATAAAAGAGCTGCTAAACTTTGCTACAGGTGGACTGGTCCCCACCGCATCTTGAAGTTTCTGACTCCGGTGACTGCCCGACTGGGAGATCCTCAGTCCGGGAAGATTTTCAGGAAGGCGCACATATCCCATCTGAAGCCTTGCCGGAGTCATCCGTGATTTCTCTTTAGTCTGTGCGGGAGGGTTTTAGGTCCAGAGGCCTGATCACCTCTGCTCCTTCTTCCTGATCAAGGTTCCTGTTTTCTTCTTTGTACCCACGCAACTCTTGGAGTGATTTCTTGCCTCCAACTGGATTTTTTGGTTTTCCCTTCTGCAGACTTCAGGGGTTCCGGTTTATAATTCTTCAACCATTGGGGGGAGAGGCATTTCGTTTGGTTCTTCATTTTGAAGAAATTAACAGAGGGGAGTTCCTCCTTTTGGGGTGGGGGAGTCTGAGCCGGTTCATTACCTATATCTCCCCGGCCTCATGTGTGTTTTATATAGTGTATGTGTGTGTGGTTTATTGGCTGCAGAGGCCACTGACCATTTGAAGGCGTTTGGCCTTTCCGGTAGAGTGGCAAAGACTCCGAGCCGTGGTGTACAAGTTAGGAGTAGCTCCAGTTTAATATATTTTGTTTATTTAGTGTTCGTTTAGTTTTTGCTGAGCTATTCTCCTTCTGACATGTGCGGCTAAGTTTACGGCCCCTCACTGATGAGGTCCAGGAGATGAGTTGATTTTCTGCTGCCATCTCTCTATCATGCGTGGTCGCAGAGAACCTTCGCTTTTGCGCTCTGCTGAAGGACGGCCACCATGATGGACATTTCTACTAGTCAACATCTGTGATACCCTGCCCATATTCTTTATTTTATTTGTTATTGTTATTGTTGCCATTTATATAGTTTATATTTTGTTATTTAATTTTAAGTTAGTTTTAGATATTATTTAGTTATTTCTTGGATTTCATTAGGAGCCCGCCCTTAGCCGAAGGATACCGGGTGGAATTGGCATTTCTTGTTTCAAATTATGGCGTTTCTAATTTTTGTATGCAGGTGCACCTGACGAGGATTGTTTGAGGTATACTACTGCAGGCACTTTTTATTTTTTTTTTTTATTTATAGTATATAAATATATTTATTTTTGACTGGATAGGCCTATGCGGTGTCTTAGTAAATGAACCTGAGTATACTGACCACGGTGTTCTTTTTTACCTAGTTTTGTTTTGATCCGGCATCCCGTTCGCCACCATGGGCGCGCGCTTCCCTGATGGTTTGCTGTGGGTGTGTGCGAGCGGCGATGTACGGTTTCAATATTGTAAAATATTTGTAATCTTGTGGATGTCATATAACTGTAAACGGTTTTTTATTTTATTAAAAACTGTTTTTAACAAATGCTATTTTTTAAATATTAAAGTAAATAATAACACTTTTTGAGTTTTCCTCTAATATATCAAAAACGTTGTTAAAATGTTTGTCTCTGTAGCTTTACTAGTTTTAGAAATATAAAAAATGGCGGACTTAAGCTAAAACTACACATATTTCGATCTTTGCTTATATGATGATTTCTTTAGAAATAATGTGTATTATCATATACAAAAGATTATGACACCCTTATCTGTACAGCATGTGCCTGTTCATATCCAAAATTACAATACTGTCAGCTATTCTAAATCAAATATATTAATAGTAACTTTCATTTGAAAATGGTTTATCTGTATACATACATGCTTACTTACTCACCCACATTCACTGTAATTAATGTTTTATTTTTAAACATTAGTCAAAATTAACTACAAATAACTAAACTGGCACAAAGAACGGTGATAACGATTCAGTTAAGATAAAACAGGCATTTAACCACCCTGCCTTGCAGTTCATTTCCACTACAAATTGTGAGGGTTTATCCGCTAATATAAGTCAGCACAAAAGCCTGTCTGGTTTACTGCCTTCATCGAATTACTACAGTAAAACGAAGAACAACAACGTTCAAGTACATACGGTTTTTATTTCCTCCCGTTTTTTTTCCGTTACGAGTACGTAGTGGACAGAAGTATAGCTTTCAGCAAGCGACAATAAAATATGGTATATTTAACAATTGACCTTTGGTTAGAAGTCTCGTTTTGTAAAATTTACTAAACGTTGTAAAGAGAAGTGTTATGATAAGCAGTGCTGGATTACTCCTATTTAAGATAGCGCAATACAATTTTAGTTTAAAAATTGTTCACAAAAATAAAACTAAAAATATAACACATTTGTAGTCGTTAAAACAGCGTCTGAATACAGTAAAAGTATAAATAGAATCTCTGCACTCCACGTGAGTTTACAGACATTAAAATAAAATTTATTCTATTTTTGTAAAAAGGCCTAAATATATACGTCTGATAAGGATTTCTTTATCTAAATTTAAGAAATATGTTGAAAAGATATGTTTCATGTTAAGCAGTCTTGGAATACTTCAATTTTAGGTTGCGCAGTAGATTTTAGTTTCGGAAAAACGGTTCTTTATTTAATATACAGGGTGATTCATGAAGTTCTCCCCCCACTTCTACAGCACATTGTACTAGTAAAAATAATGAAAAAATGTTATATAAACATAGGTCCGAAAACGCTTCGTTAGCGAGTTACAGCTAGCGAAAGATTTCGCCTGAATTCCTGGGTAAAGAGTAAAATAAAGCCATACTGAACTTTTGGAAAGGTTAATTAAGTAAGAAATATCTTGGATTCTTATGTATTTTTACCTGATAAAGCTAATAAAAATAGGTTTCAGAACTGTACCTGTAGTAGTTTTTGAGGGATTCAGGGTTAAATGCAAAAAATTGGGGCACGAAACAATGTTTTTTTAAGTTTGATGTACAATAACTTTGTTAAATTGGTAATAAATACATAAAATCAACAAACATTAATTGTAGAGAAATTTAATTCTGAGAAAATTGATATAATCAAAGTCTAAAATAAAACAGAAAAAAGTACCAAAAAATCGATTTTATTCAGTATAATACATTACTAGCTGTAAAGAAATACCGTACAGTATTTAGTTAAAATAAAACAAAAACAAAATGTTTGTTCCTTAATGATGAGATAAATTGAGAAAACAAGATTAACTGTTAAATAAATTTGTTTGTAAATAAAAATATCATGTTTTATTACGTTGTATTTTTTTTTTTTAAATAAAAATTTACATCAAATGTTCGAAAATAAATGAAGCAAATATTTTCCCATTATTGTTTACTAATCATCGAAATGCAGTTTTTTGTTTTATTAATTTCTAAGTTGGTAACGCACGAATAACAGCTGATCAACAATGGTATTCTGTACTGTTACGTTACCAACTGTGTATTAGTGGTGTTTTGCAAGCTACAGCAGGAGATCGGGTTCTGTGAATCGTGTTATTAAATGCAATTTTTCTGTGAGTTATAATTCGATTGTTTATTCAGCGAAAAAATGCCTTACTTATTTACATCAGAGGAATACGCTGATATGGTTTTTATTTTGGGTTACTGTAATGGTAATGCTAGAGCTGCTGTAGAAGAATATGAACTACGTTACCCTAATAGGAGGATTCCAGATACCAAAACAATTTCAGGAACTTTTCGTACTCTTCGGGAAACAGGATCACTACCAATTATGAACGAGCTGTCCAACTTGATGATGATATTGTTATTAATGCTGTTCATCGCAGTCCAGGTGTAAGTACACGACGTATTTCTAGGCGGATAGGAGTTTCGCAGTCAACGGTGTGGAGGTCACTTAATCGAAACAAATTTTATCCGTTTCATAAACAAAAGGTTCAACATCTACAGCTAGGGGATGATCCGCTTCGCTTGGAGTTTTGCAACTTTTTGAATATTAATAATCAACTCTACAAGCGTATTTTGTTTACGGATGAGGCACAATTCACTCGGGATGGTGTCAATAACTTGCACAATGAACACTCATGGTCAGAAGAAAATCCACGTGAGGTAGTGGAACAGAACTTTCAAACACCGATTTAGCGTCAATGTCTGGTGTGGCCTTTTGCACAATCGGCTGATTGGACCTTTCATATTACCTGGACGCCTAAATGCTGAGTTCTATTTGCATTTCCTTCAAGAAGAGTTGCCGCAGCTGTTAGAGAATGTTCCTTTACATCTCAGACAAAATTTGTACTTCCAGCATGACGGAGCACCTCCCCACTTTTTCACGTGCCGTTTCTGTTTACTTAAATCATCAATTTCCTGGACACTGGATTGGTCGTGGAGGGCCTCACCCTTGGCCACCAAGATCACCAGATCTATCTCCATTGGATTATTGCATCTGGGGATGGATGAAAGACATTGTATACAAGACAAAAGTAAATTCTCGTGATGAATTAATTGCCCGTATTATGGATTCGGCTGTGCAGATACAGGGAAGTCCTGAAAAATTAAGAAACGCAACAAAAGCAATACACAAACGTGCTGCAAAATGTATTGATAATGATGGCCTCATTTTCGAACATCTATTATAAAAAGGTGCGTACGGTTGGCCCAACCTGATTAATTTTGCTAAAAACTAGTAATGTATTATACTGAATAAAATCGATTTTTTGGTACTTATTTCTGGTTTATTTTAGACTTTGATTATATCAATTTTCTCAGAATTAAATTCTCTACAATTAATGTTTGTTGATTTTATGTATTTATTACCAATTTAACAAAGTTATTGTACATCAAACTTAAAAAAACATTGTTTCGTGCCCCAATTTTTTGCATTTAACCCTGAATCCCTCAAAAACTACTACAGGTACAGTTCTGAAACCTATTTTATTAGCTTTATCAGGTAAAAATACATAAGAATCCACGATATTTCTTACTTAATTAACCTTTCCAAAAGTTCAGTATGGCTTTATTTTACTCTTTACCCAGGAATTCAGGCGAAATCTTTCGCTAGCTGTAACTTGCTAACGAAGCGTTTTCGGACCTATGTTTATATAACATTTTTTCATTATTTTTACTAGTACAATGTGCTGTAGAAGTGGGGGGAGAACTTCATGAATCACCCTGTATATTCAAAGCCTTTTCAGATAACCTCCCTAAATTCAGTAAAAGTTAAAACAGATTGAGGAAATTTGTATTGGGAATTTAGTAAATTTTTTTAGCCAGGACCAAACAAAAATGGCTGAAAATTGAAGTTATAAAATATTACCGAATTTACAAGGGAGGTTATTTGTTATGTTATATGTGTTAGGTATGGTGGATTATTCCAATTGAAGTTGAAGCAATTGATTTGTAGTTTGTAAAATAGTTCAAAAGAACTAAAAATTAGAATACGACAGATTTATATTTTTTTAATAGCGTCCCTGAATACAGTAAAAGTATAAATAGAATCATTCCACTTGAATTTACAGACATTTAAGGAAATGTAATTTTATTTTGGCCTAAGTATAAACTTCTGATAAGGGTGTTTTTATCTAAAATTAAGGAAATATTTTCAAAGGATATGTCTTGGAATACTATTATTTTTTGGTTGCCTAGTCGACTTTTGTTTCTGAAAAAATGGTTCTTTATTTTATACATATATGAAAGCCTTTTAGGCAACCTCTCTAAATACAGTAAAAGTTAAGGGGAGCGGGTCGTTCCTATCCCGCGCATGTTAAATTTACAAACTTTAGGTACATGTATTGTCAAAAACTAAGTAAGTTACAACCTTCAAATTTTTTGTAGGCAAAGAGTACTCCTTTATAAACATCTCTTGCAACTTTAGTAAAAAAATCTTTAAAAAAATTTTTTTTAGGAATTTTTAAATATTGTGTGTAAAAAAAAATTATTTTTTTATACCAAAAAATTTTTTTTTTCTCATTTGTTTTTTTAGATAGAATGATAAAAGATGCAACACCATTTGGAATTGCACTGTTCTATATGCATACCAAATTTCAATTCTCTAGCATTTATAGTTTTTGAGATACATGTACCTTTATATGAAAAAAACCAAGTTTCCGGGAAATGTCCGGTAAAGGCAAAAATGACTGCTAAACTAACCTTTTGCTGCTAAAACATCCCAGCTCCGTACTCAGGGTCATCTGGGTCTTCATTTTCCTCTTCTAATGCAAGTTTTCTTTTCCTCCTAGCAACTCTAGCCTCCTTGGTCATGTCCTAAAGCAGATTTTTCTGCCTTTTTCAATCGTATTGTATCAAAATTTCGCAATGCGGCAACAGACTTCTCGCTCAGTTTGATTCCTAGCTTGTTATACACATCCAATTTGCTGGTGAATCCATTATTAAAAGTTAAAACTGCATCATATATGCCAAGTTTTAGAGTGTTTAGCCTTACAAAAACATTTTTAGGCACCTTAGACCGGACGGCATTGTTGAAACTTTCGTTCTGGTTTTGAGTCTTTTGGTCAAGGCATTTTTTTAGAAGATCCGGATTGGCTAAATCTCTATAAATTTGTTTGATCTGTACCATCACTTCATATGGCAAATTGTGTGACTTATGGCTGAAAGTCTGATGTAGGGCTTCGGCTTTATTATAACCGCACCACGACTCCGGCCCCTTCGGACATAGGCCATGTTGCGGAGTGTCATCATTCGATATTTTGTGGAAATAAGTTGCCCACACATTTTTAACCATTTGTTGAAGATCTGATCCACCTCTTTTTATAGCTAGGCCATAATATTCTTGCAGCTTGTCTATGTCATTATTTGTTAGCCTATTCTTGCCCCCTATTGCTCTATTATCTTTTAGTTTTGTTTTTCCCAACCGTTTCTTCAATTCCCTTAGTCTGCTCCCCATTCTCTTCTTGACATGATTGACGCATTCCAGTTTTCTTACTTCTACTTCATCTCCATATGGCTTATCGTCAACCACCTTTTTAAAACCATTGCTGTCACCATCTCCTAAGTATCGTACATACCGTACATTTCGATCTCTGGACTTTCGGAAAACATCTAGGGCACCTGCAACTTCCATGCCGCCACTTGACCCTTCGTAGTTTTTGGAACATATATGATCAGGTACTATTTTTTTTTTATTTTCATGTACAGTGCAGATTTGACAGTATTTGGACATTATGGAAACATCCAACACCTTGCCAGTATCTAATGATGTTACGCTGACAACCCCATTCAGTGACTTGTGTCCCCTCCTTTGCCAAGACCCATCTAAACAAACCGTCAAATCTCTTTTTGACGTTTCTTCACACTCATTTACAGACACAGCTTCCTCAATTGCCTGCTTCATACTTTCACTAGCACAATTTTCAACAGCCTGATATATTATGTTACTACAAGGTCCTATTTTTTGAGGTGGTAAAGGTAAGTCTAATAATGAACACAGAATGTTACCTGCACTGATACCTTTTCCGATCGTTCTCATGCCGTAAATAAATTTCAAGTTTACCTCATATTTTCCATTCTCATTTTTTTTAGAGTTGTAAAAATTAGTTGATTCCAAACAAACACAACATTTCAGTTCAATATTCACAGCCAATCCAAATCTTTTCTTATCCGTAGTACAAAGTTCTATGCAGTCTTCGCTATCGCAGAATTTACATTTTACAAATTTTTTTAATTGCTCACTAAATAAACTAAGATCCAAAATAACACTACCCATTCCAGTTCCTTCATAATTGTCATATTTATCAAAGGACAGTTTTTTTAGAAGCAGAGCTAATGTTTGCATTAGTAGTAGGCCTAGGGCTAGGGCTAGCAGAATCTGTTTGGGTAGGCCTAGATTTAGAGTCCAACTTACGGTACTTGTTTCCTCTAAACTCACGTTTAGATTTAGTTTTGTAACTAACCTTTGCTCTTATAAGAAGTCTTATAAGAAGCATGGTTATAAGAAGTTGTAAAACACTTCAAGAAACAATACACACTCCTAATCTACCACTAACTATGAATAAAGTGCAACACTTTTAGTAAAACACAATTATCCGACACAAACACATATAACATAACCTCCTAAGCATATCAAAACAAATAAAGCAATATTCTTTCTGTCATCTGTATTCCCAGTTGTCAGTACCAGGTTGACCAACAGAGCAAAGCCATAACATACTTATAACTAACACACATGATATATATGATTGTGTCAGCCAACATCTTACGAACTGCTGCAAAAAACTAGTGAACATCTTTTGTTTGTGAATTTTTTTTTGGTAATTTATAAATTTATTTGAGCATTAATACTTACATATTTTTAAAATACACACTTTAAACTATTAAAAAATGCAATAAAAAATTTTTCTAATTTTTTTTAATTTTCATCGACCTGCTCCCCTTAAAACAGATTGAGTAAATTTGTAGTCGGAAATTTAGTAAATGTTTTTAAAAAGGACCAAATAGAAATGGCTGGAAATTAAACTTTAAAAATATTACCGAATTTACAAGGGAGGTATTTCTTAGTTCGTTTATTAGATTTATAAAAATCATTTTATAAAACAACATGATACTTGATAGGCTTTTTAGAAATAAAATATTCCACTTCCAAAACAACAGCATAACCCTTGTACTTACTATAATCAATGTTGTTTCCATCTTTAGCCTTTTTTATTTGGCTCTGACTAAACATTTGACAGAATTTCCTACATTAAATACATGAAAATTTTGGTAATTTTTCTTTTATAAAATAAAATGGACCGATTAGTTCTGATCTCGAGAACGGCTAGACAAACTCAGGTAATTCATTTTGTAAAATATTTGTTTAGTTACGAGAAATATATATAAGTAGAAAACAATTTGAAACATATTAGTAAATTACTTTATAAATAGGAATAAACCTTTAATATTTATGTTTTATGATTAAAATTTAACTAACACTTAACAACGGTTGACACTTTAGTTTAATAGCGAAAGAGGTTGAACATTTCGTTTACATATACGTTTTAGAACAACGCTTGATCAGTGAAAAATGCAAATAGCCATTTGAAAAAGTCTATAATATGTTATATTTCGTCCAGGTTGTGCTAGTGACAAATTAAAGATATCTATTGCATTTTAAATACTATTTAAATACTGTAATAAAAAGCTGTAATAATAAACTGCGGATGTATGTTACTCACAACAGATAGACTTCCTTGACATTGTGAGTTGGAAGTATTGCAGTGAAGGAAAATATAGAAATAAACACGTTAATGCTTCAACGATCCATTCTTTTCCATACTGTAGTCTCAGAAAAAATAAGGTTTTACATAACGCAAAACTTTATAAACGATTACTTTGAAATGTGGCACGAACTTAGTACAATACCTAAATATTTTTATTTTCTTAAACTAGGCAACAAGGCAAACTTATCTGTAGCGTCTGATATATAAATAATTAGAACAAGAAATGGTTTCTACGCGTGTATAACATTATACAATAGTAAGGTTTCACTCAGATCTGATACTCTTAGCCATGAGCAATAAAATATTTATGTTGTATGCTCATATGTGCAATTAGTAAACATACATAAAACACTTATACTTTTACAAGTAATTTTGGTTGAAAAAAGTGTTAATACTAATTGGATGTATTTATAATTGTCTATTTATTTATAATTGTCTATTTATTTATAATTGTATATTGATTTATAATTATTTATTTATTTATAATTTCTATTTATTTATAATTGTCTATTTATTTATAGTTATTTATTTATTTATAATTGTCTATTTATGTATAATTGTATATGTATTTATAATTGTCTATTTATTTATAATTGTTTATTTACTTATTATTGCCTATTCATTTATAATTGTATATTTATTTATAATTGTCTATTTATTTATAATTGTCTATTTATTTATAATTGTCTATTTATGTATAAATTGTATATTTATTTATAATTGTCTATTTATTTATAATTGTCTATTCGTCACACCTCAAACACCTTTAATAGTGTTAAACTAGCCTCTGAAATCTAATCTATTCTTCTAGCTCTTGAAGAACAAGATAAACGCATAAAGAGGAGGCATAAAAGTAATAGAGAGAAGGTAAAAAAACCATTTTAAGCGGATTCAAAATCTTGCCTCAGATATTTTGAACTGTGTTTATATTTATCTTTTAAAAGTATTAATAGGCTAAAAGTGTGCAATATTTAAAAATCATATATGGTTGCACTCAGATTGCTTAGAATTCCACTGTTTTTTTCGTTGCCACCATGGTTACTCATGAAACAATTATAATAATATATGTTAAGACTTAACCAACATCCCAGAGAGTGGCATGAACCATCATTGCACATGTGCTCCCTATATATAAATGACAGTCATGCACAATATCAAGGCTATAGGTCGGTTCGCTTTCGATATGTCGTGCGGAAAGACAGTCAGATACGCAGCGAGAAATGAAATGTTCCAGGTCTCGAGTCGAGGTATGTTGTAGATACGATTACGTGCTATTCTATTTCCACATGCTCCAAACAATATAAATATATTCACAACCATATCAAATTTATTAATGTTAACTGAAGCCTAAATACGAGTATACATTGTGTTGTCCACAGTTCAGTATTTACGGCATGTTTCCGTTACATATTGCCAGCTCAGCTGTTATAATTTACGGCTGACACGGCCGGGCTTGAACTACGCTATCAGTCTGTGCCCCTGCGGTTTTACTACACTGTCATTCAGTATTTGGTTACAAACGTAAACTGAAGCCTACATTCAGCCACCCCTACCCCTTTACTGTATTGTCATCCAGTTCTTAAACACCAAATTTGCTGGAATAGTGGTTTATTATAATTTTAAATAACACTAAAACGATAATTAAATAGAAGAAACGGGAAGACTAATGGGAAAATTTACATTAAAAATTACATACGTCTGCCGTTGGAATCTTGCGTTTCTAGTCCGCCGCTACTATCGATATCTACAAAAAAGGTGTTAGGTTTATTTATATTTGAATAGGTTTATTAAGAATAATTTTCTTAACTGACTGTTGGTGTAATAGTAAAATTAATCCTACACGTCAAAAATTAACTAAGTAATCTTGATTAAGACACTACTAGTACCTACATTATATCAGTTACGTGTTTCAACCAGGTCCATTCTGGCTCACCGACAGTACGTATGTCTTAATAACTGATATGTTATGTACATTGTACATGTCGTTGACAGCTATTTTTTTTAATTTGTCACATAGATGTTTATTAGATTTTAGTGCACGCAAATGAACTATGTGATATAATCTATATATTACCTGGAAGAAGTTCACAAATATGACAGCTCTCACAAAGATGTATTAAATAATATTGAGACTTTGATTTTTTAACTACAGATTTTGTTAGCACTTTTTGTTGAAAGTATCACTTTTTATAAGACAATGTAACGTGATATATTGAATACATCTGTCCAAGCTACACGGAGATCACGAACGCAGCGTGACGTAGACCAGACGGTAACAAGCTCCGACTGAAGGATAATAACAATAACAGTCTGTTAGCAACAATTCAGTTACCTGGTAATGATAACGTGATTATGCCGGCGCGGCAGAGATTAGACTGAGCAAACTTGTTATTGAATTAGTCTTCATCTGTTATAACGCCCACAGTCAATGTTAAATGGTTGTCACTTTTGTTCTTCAAGATTACAAGCGATGGTACAAAACTTTCTAGCACATTAACTCGACAAGAATTAAATATATTGTTTTGTTGTTGCAGATCAAAACTGATGTAAAAGAATACTCTTTACAAAACGTATTGAACATCAGGTGATCAATAAGTAAATATATGCATATTATGTTACTTACAGTTATATATAACGCAAATAACAACAAATAGAAATGAATCCTGTCATGCGTTTTTATAAATGTCTAAATTTCGTTTTTCCAATACAATACAATATCATTTGGGTGTTTGAATTGTATGATATTCGTTTATCTATTTTATTGTTATATTGTTAAAACCCTATTTACTAAAATAATGACAAATATATATTTTATATTCTGACTTCCAATGAGTACTACGGTTAGGAATAATTAGTATTAAATCAATGATTTTGAAATAAAGTAGTCAATTTCTCTTTCCAAGATTTATTATTGAAATATAATTTTACAAAAAACGCTTTAAACGTTATATTACCCTACAAAGTTAATTTATAGCTCTAATTATTACTATGTGAAATAATTATGTTGGGAAGAGTTGATTCAATGGAAATGGAGACTTTAGCTCCATTTCACCTTCTGCTTAATGCGGCGTCTGAAATGTGAAATGCCAAAGAATAGACCCATAGTATCTGGAGTCAATGAATTCCTGGAGAGATCCAAATAACCGATGATGGAGAAGTTAAAAACTAATTCTTTGAATCGTTTTGATATCGGAATCACTAAAACTACAAAACAGATGTTTTTGTTTTTCCCGTACAACCAGCCTGTGTATTATAGATATAGAGGTGTTCTAGGTGCCTCTACAGGTGCATAAATTGTGTGATGTTAAGTCTTTGACAGCAAGACGGTGCACTAAGTGGAAGATGAACTGAGCTAACTTACATTTGCATATAAGTTAAAAAATAAATAAACGAGGACGTCATTTTAGCATAAAAAGTAAACCGAGGTTATATACCATAACATAATATTTTTTTTTGAAAATTTACTTAGTTCTGAAATGGAATATCCGAAAATTTAATCCATCTCAAAATAAAAACTGTTTTAAAGTATGACAATGCCATACAATGATATGTATATGCAATTTAAGTCATCATTCGTACAGAAATGAATAGTTAAATAAGCATTTGTAAAACTTACAATATAGGCTATTAGAGAATGAATATAATTTCAACACGAATACAGATTTAAAACTTCCTCATTCACGATTACCAATAATTACTATAGTTTTCAATACCTGGTTTTGTGTAATTATAAAAATTGTTGGGTAGGTTATTTATAAATTTAGCTAACTAGTTAAGTTTACCAATACAGCATGGCAGTGTTCGGCCACGATATTTCAGTAAATTATCGTGGTAAGCTGACCTGGCAATGTGTAACAGAAACGAGGCGTTTATATCGCTGACGTCATAAAATATATTACTCGCCGGGTCATTTTTGTGTGTTGAACTGGCTCGTAATTTGGGTAATCATAGAAGTATTGTACAACAAAATTAAATAAGGTAGTCAAATTATATCCTATGGTAATTAGAATATGCATAAACTTTACATTAATTTACGAAAGACTACTTAACATTCATTTTATCTTGGTGAAATAGTTCAAAGTATTTATTATACATCTAACAATGGTATGAAATGTTTGTTCAAATGACTGGTTGAATGGCCGGAATAAGTATTTGTTTAACAATTATAATTAAATTTTAAGATTAAACATTCAAATAATACATGATTACAAGATTTTTTTTGTAGTTGCCGATAGACTGCTGGGCTCAGCTACTCTTATAACCCTATAAGGAATTAGTGGAAAAATGAAAAAAATTACTTTTTGAACTAATTAGCATAAGTTTAAAAAAAACCATAGAAAGAGCAATATTTATTAAACAATTCAGGTCAATTTCTAGATATTTCTTTTAAACTGTGGTAATAGTGCAGTATGAGAGTAGCTAACACCCTTCCACATTTGTTGGCAAGTACACTTATTATATACGGAAGAGTAGTGGATCAAGTACAGAACCTTGTGGAAATCCCAGATAATTATTGTGCGAGAAATAGTGTTCATAAGATAAATTATCTGTATATAGAACCTTTCGCTTTCTGTTTGTGAAATATGATTTAAGGAGATTTCTTTATCATATTCTCTCAAACCATAATACTCAATCTTTACACAAAGTAGCGAGTACTCAATACAATGCTTTACAGACATTACATAGAAATTGACGCTATGCAAATTCTCAAGTCCAAATACCTCAATATAGATTCAACCTGAGTTTGTGTGGATTAAAATGTTGAAGAAATTGTAATTATCCAAATTGACTTTGGAAATAGATTGATATTTCTATTAAAGCCCTATGATTCCGGAAGGCATGAGTTGCTCGAATAACATAGATAGAGCAGGAAGCAATACAATAGGTCGTTATTATGTTACATTTCATGTATATTTATTCTCATATAGGTTTTTGTGGATTGAAATTTCAGTAGTGTAGGAAAACACTATCTTCAAGAGATAGATTAGTCATGAATGATAGTGACCCAGTATACATGTAGTATTCCGCACGTATATACACATTTGTTAGGTTTTAGTATTCTTACTCTATCATCTCACAAAAATATTCAACTTTTATGCAGCTCAGGAAATGTGGTAGATAAGAGAAAAATTCTAGATCAAAATATCATACTCTGTTACAGTTACTGTGTTATCTGACAGCCAGATTTATGGTAGTGGAATGTAGGATATATCACAGGCGACCGGCTCGTTAAAGGGAGCTTTGCAGTGATATTTATTCTCTTCGTGGTGAAATCCTTGGAGACAGTCATGTCTTTAATATCCTTTATCGTTATAAGAACCAATATTCAATAAATAGTTTCAGGTTAATATATATTTTGAGATTTAGGGTTTTAGGGCTCTATGTAACGCAGAGTTAAATATTTGTATGACACCAGTCAGGCGGAAATGTTTTATTTACATGTACGCTGTCCACATCTGTCTTTCTCCAGCGTCAATATTCCAATTTTCAACTCAACAAAAATGCCACAGTCATAATTTTTATGCTTAACCAATTGCAACTAAAATGTACTGCATTCTCAATCAGTCTGAATAAAAGACATCTAAAATTAATGCTTCTTTAGTACTTTCTTCTTCTTTTCATGGATTTCATTTTTAAAAGTAAAATGTGAGCTTTAACGAATTTATGAGGTCTAGGTGATGTTCAACGAAATTACAAACAATGAGGGAACA
Source organism: Homalodisca vitripennis (assembly GCF_021130785.1). Classification (NCBI taxonomy): domain Eukaryota; kingdom Metazoa; phylum Arthropoda; class Insecta; order Hemiptera; family Cicadellidae; genus Homalodisca; species Homalodisca vitripennis. Next base: position 40,471,070 of record NC_060212.1, read on the forward strand.
ATATTACGTATTTTTAAAATTTATTATTTGACAAAAATATAATATGCTTTATCTGTAGCAGTCCCAAATCATAATATATTTAGGTTATACAATGTAAAGTACTTAGCCATCTTACATATTAACAAAGTTTACTTTTGCAAAAGTTTTAACAACTGATGAAACATTCAGTCATTCCTTATTTATTCATTGAGTTTATATAGTTTAATGCGGTTTTAGAACTCTTTCTATTTGAACTCTAAATTGGCAATCCAATGTAAATTTAAATATCCATACTACTACCCTCCTAATGTGTACAGAACTTTTGTAATGTTACATAATTGTGGTCTCAGTTGTTTTCAAACTAGTTCTTAGAGTATGTTTACTTTTAGAACAGTCCGTTTTACTATGTAGCTGGTATATCTTTAGATACAAACTTGTTCAAAAAGCAAAAGCTATGAATAGTCCACAAATTTATTTCGTTGTGTTATATACAGGGTGTCTCAAAAGTCCATATTAACATTAAAAAAGTTCTTTCGAATCTTGTTTCAATATCAATGAGGTTAATTTTCAGAAAAATGGAGAAGGGTGGGAGCAACTAAGAAAGTGTAATATAACGATCTCTTAAATGATACGTATAATTTAAAATCTTAAGAAGTGGACCTACAAGCACCAATAAATATTTAAAAACTCTATTAAAAATACATTCCGCTAAAACTAACCAATTATGAGTCAATTAATAATATGATAACGGTATCAACTTCGAGGCCTTTTATTTTCACCAACACACTTTTTTTGTCATGAGCTTATACATTTATCTCTTAAATGGAACGTGACTCGATGGGATAACTGTTTAAAATAATTAAATAGGTAAACTAAGATTACAGAGTTAAGAGACTCGTCACATCTTTCTCTCGTAGTAAACCCCATTGATTGTCTAAATCTATAATTTATATAGTACACTCTCCTTTATTACCTTGGACAAGAGATGCTATTTTATACCTAGATAATCGTTTACGTTCAGTTGATAGGTATAGATGTGTTCCCTCTGACAATTTACTAGTAGTTTATAATTTCTTTTAAATTTACTTGAAAGGATAATTTAAATTATTTTTGCCAAATTACAAGCTACTATCTTAATTAATTGATTTCAAAACTCAATTTGGTTTAGGTCGTCTTGGTAAAATGTCTATATAATCATGCTTAAAATAGGTATTAATTCAAAAGATTGTGGCCTTCTTTCCAGATTTCATGAACGAACCACCCTAGGGAGAAGTGGGCCTCTCTAAGTAGAGTAGTAGGCCTCTTTTTGTGTATGGGGAGATAAGCGCTCTACCCGACGAAGTGTAACACATCCCCAGATCTGGGATTACTAATGGCCAGTGGTACTGAAACAACCCCATCCGCTCGCACCGACACCCCCCGCACTACCACAACTATCTACTGTACCAACCGAGTCAACCCTTTCCCCGGCATGTCGCCATATTGTGGTCACATGTGCCGCTCCTGGACATCCTATGGATATCCCAGATCTATATTTAACAAAATAATTTCTGTTAAGAATAGTCTTGGCACTTTTATGGCTAAATATTAACCCACTTTTTAATTTTTGAAATATTTATATGAATAAAAGGATACAGTTTACAAAACAAAGAAAAGGCTTTGCTCTAAGTAATCACCAAGCTTAAAATTTGAGTGTATTTCTCATTGGATATTTACAAAAATATCTGTGGGTACAAGAAAAAATATATAATTTCTATATGAGGGTATATTTATACTCTGTGAGAGTATTTAAAATAAAAACGCAAATATGTTACGCTGGAAGACACGATATGGACAGCGCACCTGTGGACAACAGCGTTCCGCTTGACTACCAGTCTGGGTGCCATCGTTGCGTGAACAAACAGTCCTTTCTACAGGTCACGATCTCTGAATATAACGGGAAATCCAGGTTCCAACCTTTAATATTTTTAATAAACAAACTGTTTTTTTTTCTCAGTAAAACGAACTATAAATCAACCAAACGTTATATATTTTTTACTTCGTAATATTTCAGTATCCTTTGGTTAACTAACTGTATCATTTACATGTTGGATGGTCGTCTAGTTTATACTTTAAGCTAACCGTTAGTTACGTATGAATGTGATGTACAATCGAATTAAGAATCTAGTTGTCACCTGTTTTGATCACACGATCGTAGCAAAATAATTTAATAGTGCATGAGTGTGGTCTTGAGAGTAAGATTAAATTTATGAAACAGCTGGTTAATATCCGTATCTGTTATTCCTAATACCGAGATTCACATTTTTCAGTTGTATCAACATTGAGGTGCAATAACTATTCGAAAAAGAAACAAATAACACGAATGCAAGATTGATGGAAAGGTCACGGGCAAATTGACATATTTGTTAAAACACAAATTGTGTTTTATAAATTGATACATTAATAGCGTGCACAATGCAAATCTTCAACTCTGAGTGTATCATTCATTATTCCACCTATTTCACTATATATAGTATCAAAATAATGAAATTAGAAACTACTCTCCCTCTCGTTATTTTTCTATAGTGTGAAAAAATAAAATTTTAGTTTTAAAGATTTTAAAGTGGAAGAAGTATATGCTGTTATCATTAGTTTAAGTAATAGTTCTTGTCTTGACTGTTTTGGTGTTAATGCCCCTATTTTAAAATTAGCTGCTAGTTTTGTTTGTGAGGTTTTAACTTTTTTGTTTAATGAATATATTATGTTAGGTATTTTCCCTGATGTTTTAAAGACCAACAAAGTAATTCCTGTGCATAAGAAGGGTCCCAAGGATCAAGTATGTAATTATAGGCCTATATCGATTGTTTAAATTGTGTCAAAGGTCTTGGAACGGCTAGTTCATGGGCAGTTAGTTCATTATCTTTAAACCTATAATTTACTTAGCAGCTGTCAGTTTGGTTTTCGGGCCAAACACAGCACTGTTGGTGCAGTCCAATCTCTTATTAATGATTGTTATGAGGGCCTGGAATCGTAAATTTTAGGTCTCATGACCTTTCCAAGGCCTTTGACACAGTAAATCATGCCATTTTAGTAAATAAGCTTAAGTTTTATGGTTTTAGTAATACTGTTGTAAATTTCTTTGTTTCTTACCTTACAAACAGGTTCAAGTATGTTTATTTCAATGGTTGTCTGATACACGTCTTGTTCAATTAGGTGTCCCCCGAGGTTCAATTTTGGGGCCTACTTTATTTATTATTTATGTAAATGACCTGCCCTCTAATCTTAATGACAACAGTGTAAGCACCTACATGTTTGCTGATGGCCTGGGCCTCAAAGTCTGTAAAGAATCAGTTGATGATTGTAGGGAGATGCTTAGTATTAAAACTTCAATTGTAAACGGCTGGTGTGCATCCAACAAATTATGTCTGCATGAAAATAAAATCCAGGATTTACAATTCACCTTGTCTTGTAGGTCAAGTGACAATGATGACTTGAGTCTTAAGTTTTTAGGTGTCTATTTGCAGTCAAACCTAAAGTGGCAAACTCATATAGATTATGTGGCTGCTTAGACTGCAAGGGGCATCTTTTTGATTAGGGCTCTAAATGGAGTAATTTCTATTGATCACATGCTGTGTGTATATTATGCATATATAAATAGTTTTTTGACCTATGGAGTTGCTTTGTGGGGCCATTGTCATTTAGCAAATAAGATGTTTGTACTTCAGAAGAAGGCAATTAGGATAATTGGCAATGTACAGTAGAGAACATTGTAAACTTCTTTTTGTAAATTTTAATATTTTGACCCTGCCTTCCATCTATGTTTTAAATGTATTGTTGTATGTTAAAGATAATTTATTTAGACTTAGCAACCAAAGAGATGTACATAATCATTTTACACGCAATAGAAATAACTTAATAACTCCTAGATGTAACTATACTAGTACTCAATGCAGCTTTCAATACCAGGGTATCAAGCTTTTCAATGCTCTACTCATGCCAGTAAAGATCATGAGAAGGAATAATTTCAAAAATACCATAAAATGTTGGTTGTTAAAATCTGCTATTTACAGTGTCGATGAGTTTTTTCTTGTAGTGCAAAATCTCACAAGCTAGTTTAATGTATTATTATTGAAGTTTTTATATACATTCTTAGTATCCTGACAATAAATGCTTTGATTTGATTTGATTAATCTAATCTTCTAGCTCTTAAAAAACAAGAAAAAGAGGAGCCTGAAAAAGTAATAGAGATAAGGTAACAAACCATTTTAGGCGAATTCAAATCTTGTCCCAGATATTTGAACTGTATTATATTTATCTTTTACAAGTATGAATCGGTTACATGTGTTAAAGTTGATTGCACTCAGCTTGGTTAAAAAAATATATTTATTCCACTATCTTTTCTTTGCCATCATGATTACTTATGAAACAATTCTAAAAATACATTTTAAGGCTTAGCCAACATCCCAGACAGTGGAATCATTGGACTCGTGTTGCCTATAAATAAATAAGTCTACAGGTCAGTTTGTTTTCGATATGAGATGCGGAAAGACATCCAGATATACAGCGAGAAATGAAATGTTCCAGGTCTTCGAGTCGTATTAGATACGATTAGGTTTGATTCTATTTCCACATGCTCCAAACAATATAAATATATTCACAACCATATCAAATTTATTAATGTTAACTGAAGCCTAAATACGAGTATACTTTGTGTTGTCCACAGTTCAGTATTTACGGCATGTTTCCGTTACATATTGCCAGCTCAGCTGTTATAATTTACGGCTGACACGGCCGGGCTTGAACTACGGTATCAGTCTGTGCCCCTGCGGTTTTACTACACTGTAATTCAGTATTTGGTTACAAACGTAAACTGAAACCTACAATCAGCCACCCCTACCCCTTTACTGTATTGTCATCCAGTTCATAAACAAAAAATTTGCTGGAATAGTGGTTTATTATAATTTTAAACAAAACTAAAACTATAATAATTAAACAGAACAAACTTGAAGACTAATGGGAAAATGTACATTTAAAATTACATACGTCTGCTGTTGGATTCCTGTGTTTCGAGTCCACCGCTACTATCGACTGCTAGAAAAAAGGTTTTAGGTTTATTCATATTTTAATAGGTTTATTAATAATACTTTTCTTAACTGACTGTTGGTATATATAGTAAAATTAATCCTAGAAGTCAAAAATTAATTTAGTAATCTTGAGTAAGACACTACTAGCGCCTCCATTATATCAGTTACGTGTTTTAACCAGTTCTCTTCTGGCTCACCAACAGTACTTATTATGTCTTAATAACTGATATGTTATGTACATTTTACTTTACATGTCGTTGACCGCTATTTTTTTAATTTGTCACATAGATGTTTATTAGATTTTAGTGCACGCAAATGAACTATGTGATATAATCTATATATTACCTGGAAGAAGTTCACAAATATGACAGCTCTCACAAAGATGTATTAAATAATATTGAGACTTTGATTTTTTAACTACAGATTTTGTTAGCACTTTTTGTTGAAAGTCTCACTTTTTAATTAGACAATGTAACATGATATATTGAGTACATCTGTCCAAGCTACAAAGAGATCACCAACGCAGCGTGACGTAGACCAGACGGTAACAAGCTCCGACTGAAGGATAATAACAATAACAGTCTGTCAGCGACAATTCAGTTACCTGGTAATGATAACGTGATTATGCCGGCGCAGCGGAGATTAGACTGAGCAAACTTGTTATTGAATTAGTCCCATCTGTTATAACGTCCACAGTCAATGTTAAATGGTTGTCACTTTTGTTCTTCAAGATTACAAGCGATGGTACAAAACTTTCTAGCACAGTAACTCGACAAGAATTAAATACATTGTTTCCGTTGTTGCAGGTCAAAACTGATATGAAGAATACTCTTTAAAACACGTATTGAATATCAGGTGATCAATAAGTAAATATCTGCATATTATGTTACTGAATTAATCATCATTAAAGTTGTATATATCACAAATAACAACAAATAGAAATGAATCCTCTCATGTGTTTCTATAAATTTATAAATTTTGTTATTACCAATACAATACAATATCATTTTGGCTGTTTGAGTTGTATGATATTCGCATTATTGATGCAATAATAGGCAAATCATCAACCGTTACATTCTTATCTATTTTATTATTATATTATTAAAACCCTATTTACTAAAATATTAACAAATATATATTTTATATTCTGACTTCCAATGAGTACTACGGTTAGGAATAATTAGCTAGTATTAAATCAATGATTTCGAATGAAAGTAGACAATTTCTCTTTACAAGATTTATTATTGAAATATAATTTTACAAAAAACGCTTTAAACGTAATATTACCCTACAAAGTTAATTTATAGCTCTAATTATTTTTACTAATTATTATTATTATTATCTAATTATTATGTAGACTTTAGCTCCATTTCACCTTCTGCTTAATGCGGCGTCTGAAATGTGAAATGCCAAAGAATAGACCCATAGTATCTGGAGTCAATCAATTCCTGGAGAGATCCAAATAACCGATGATGGAAACGTTTTAAAACGAATTCTTTGAATCGTTTCGATATTGGAAACATAAAAACTACAAAACCGATGCTTTTGTTTTCCCCGTACAACCAGCCTTTGTAATCTAGATAAAGAGGTATTCTATATAGTTTCCACTCCAGGTGCATAAATTGTGTGATGTTAAGACACATGTCTTTGACAGTAAGGCGGTGCACCAATTGGAAGATGAACTGAGCTCACTTACATTTACATATAAGGTAAAAAATAAATAAACGAGGACGTGATTTCAGCATAAAAAAGTAAACCGATGTTATGTACTATAACATCATATTTTGTTATGAAAAATTTACTTAGTTCTGAAATTGAATATATTGACTGGAAATTTAACCATCTCAAAATAAAAACTATGTAAAAATATGATTTTGCCAAACAATGATGTACTTACAATTTTAAGATATGATTAGTACATAAATGAATAGTTAAATAAGCATTTGTAAAACTTACAATATAGGCTATTAGAGAATGAATATAATGTCAACACGAATGCAGATTTAAAACCACCTTATTCACGATTACCAATAATTAGTATAGTTTTCATTGCCTGGTTTTTTGTAATCATAACATTTTTGGGTAGTTATTTGTAAATTTGGCTAACTAGTTACGTTTACAAATACAGCATGGCAGTGTTAGGCCACGATATTTCAGTAACTTTAGTAAATTATCGTGGTAAGCTTACCTGGCAATATGTAACGGAAACGTGGCGTTTGTATCGCTGATGTCATAAAATATATTACTCGCCGGGTCAGTTGTGTTGTGTTGAACTGGCTCGCAATTTTTTAATCCTAGAAGTATTTTATACGAGGAAATGCAACAAAATTAAATAAAGAAGTGATATTATATCCTATGGAAATTAGAATACGCATAACATTTACATTAATTTATGATGGATTATTTAACATTCATTTTATCTTGGTGAAATAGTTCAAATTATTTATTATACATCTAATAATGGCATGAACAGTTTGCAAAAATACTGGTTGATTGGGCGGAATAAATATTTCTTAAACAATTATATATAAATACTAAGATTCAATATTGAAATAATACATGATTACAAGATCTTTGTGGTAGTTGCCGATAGACTGCTGGGCTCAGCTACTCTTATAACACTATGAGGAATTAGTGGAAAACTGAAAAAATACTTTTTGAACTATTCAGCATAAGTCTAATAAAAAACCATAGAAAGAGCAATATTTATTGAATAATTCAGGTCAATTTCTAGATATTTCTTTTAAACTGTGGTAATAGTGCCATATGAGAGTAGCTAACACCCTTCCACATTTGATGGCAAGTAAATTTATTATATACGGAAGAGTAGTGGATCAAATACAGAACCTTGTGGAAATCCCAGATGATAATTGTGCGAGAAATAGTGTAGATAAATTATCTGTATATAGAAGCTTTTGCTCTCTGTTTGTTATGATTTAAGGACATTTTTTTATCATATTCTGTCAAACCATAATACTCAATCTTTACACAAAGGAGTGAGTACTCCATACAATTAAATGCTTTACAGAGATCACATAGAATTGTCGCTATGCAAATTCTCAAGTCCAAATACCTCAATATAGATTCAACCTGAATTTGTATGGATTAAAATGTTGAAGAAATTGTAATGATCCAAATTGACTTTAGAAAATTATAATATTTCCATTAAAGCCCTATGATTCCGGAAGGCATGAGTTTCTCAAATAACCTAGATATAGCAGGAAGCAATACAATATGTCGTTACTATGTTACATGTCATGTATATTTATTCTCATATAGGTGTTTGTGGATTGAAATTTCAGTAGTATATGAAAAACACTATCTTCAAAGGATGGATTAATCATTAATGATAGTGACCTAGTATACAAATAGTATTCCGCACGTATATACAAATTTTTTAGGTTTTAGTATTCTTACTGTATATCATCTCACAAAACCACTCCACTTTTATACAGCTGAGGAAGCGTGGTAGATAAGAGAAAAATTCCAGATAAAAATAACATACTCTGTTATAGTTACTATGTTATCTGACAGCCAGAATTATGGTAGTGGAATGTAGCATATATGACAGGCGACCCACTTGTTAAAGTGAGCTTTGCAGTGATATTTATTCACTTCGTGGTGAAATCCTTGGATACAGCCATGTCTTTAATATCCTTTATTGTTATAAGAACCAATATTCAATAATTAGTTTCAGTGTTAATATCTATTTTGAGATTAAGGGTTTTAGAGCCTGTAGGTTTTTCCGTTGTAACGCAGAGTTAAATATTTGTTTAGACAGCGATGAAACCAGTAAGGCGGAACTGTGTTATCTACATACGTGATGTCCACATCTGTCTTTCTCCAGCGTCAATATTCCAATTTTCAACTCAACAAAAATGCCACAATCATAAGTTTTTATGCTTAACCAATTGCAACTAAAATGTACTGCATTCTCAATCAATCTGAATAAAAGACATCTAAAATTAATGTTTTTCATGGATTTGATTTTCAAAAGTAAATGTGAGCTTCAACGAATTTATGCGGTCTAGGTGGTGTTCATCGAAATTACAACTACAATAACAACAATGAGGGAACGAAATTAAGTGTTTTTAAAATTTATTATTTGACAAAAGTATAATATGCTAGGCTTTATCTGTAGCAGTCCTGAAGCATAATAATATTTAGGTTTAGACAATGTAAAATACTTAGCCATGTTACATATTAAAAAAGATTCCATTCGCAAAAGTTTTAACAACTGATGAAACGTTCAGTCATTCCTTATTTATTCATTGAGTTTACATAGTTTTTAATGCGGTTTTAGAACTCTTTATATTTGAACTCTAAATTGGTAATCCAATGTAAATTTAAATATCCATACTACCTAATGTGGACAGAACTTCTGTAATGTTACATAATTGTGGTCTCAGTTGATTTTAAACTAGTTCTTAGAGTATGTTTTTTAGAACTGTTCGTTTACTATGTAGCTTGTATATCTTTAGATACAAACTTGATCAAAGAGAAAAAGCTATAAATAGTCCACAAATTTATTTCGTTTTGTTATATACAGGGTGTCTCAAAAGTCCATATTAAGATGAAAAGAGTTCTTTCGAATCTTGTTTCATGATGGTAATATCAATGAGGGTAATTTTCAGAAAAATGGAGAAGGGTGGGAGCAATTGTGTAATATAACGATCTATTAAATGGTACGTATAATTTAAAATCTTAAGAAGTGGACCTACAAGCACCAATAAATATTTAAACACTCTATTAAAAATACATTCCGCTAAAACTAACCAATTATGAGTCAATTAATAATATGATAACGGTATCAACTTCGAGGCCTTTTATTACCACCACCACACTTTTTTGTCATGAGCTTATACATTTATCTCTTAAATGGAACGTGACTCGATGGGATAACTGTTAAAATAATTAAATAGTTAAACGAAGATTACAGAGTTAGGAGACTCGTCACATCTTTATCTCGTAGTAACCCCTTTGATTGTCTAAATCTATAATTTATATAGTTCAATTTCCTTTATTACCTTGGACAAGAGATGCTATTTTATACCTAGATACTCGTTTACGTTCAGTTGCCAAGCATATTTGTGTTTCTCTCTAACAGTTTTCTAGTAGTTAATAATTGGTTTTTATAATTTAATTGAAAGGATAATTTAAATTATTTTTGCCACCTTACAACCTACTATCTAAATTGATTGATTTCAAAACTCAATTTAGTTTAGGTCGTCTTGGTAAAATGTCTATATTCATGCTTAAAATAGGTATTAATTCAACAGATTGTGGCCTTCTTTCCATATTTCATGAACGAACCACCCTAGGGAGAAGTGGGCCTCTTTAAGTAGAGTAGTACGCCTCTTTTTGTGTATGGGGAGATAAGCGCTCTACCCGACGAAGTGTAACACATCCCCCAGATCTGGGCGTACTAATGGCCAGTGGTACTGAAACAACCCCATCCGCTCGCACCGACACCCCCCGCACTACCACAACTATCTACTGTACCAACCGAGTCAACCCTTTCCCCGGCATGTCGCCATATTGTGGTCACATGTGCCGCTCCTGGACATCCTATGGATATCCCAGATCTATATTTAACAAAATAATTTCTGTTAAAAATAGTCTTGGCACTACTATGGCTAAACATTAACCCTCATTTTGAATTTCTGAAATATTTGTATGAATAAAAGGACACAGTTTACAAAACAAAGAAAAGGCTTTGCTCTAAGTAATCACCAAGCTTAAAATTTGAGTGTATTTCTCATTGGATATTTACAAAAATATCTGTGGGTACATGAAAAAATATATAATTTCTATATGAGGGTATATTTATACTATTTGAGAGTTTTTAAAATAAAAATGCAAATATGTGACGCTAGAAGACACGATATGGACAGCGCACCTGTGGACAACAGTGTTCCGCTTGACTGCCAGTCTGGGTGCCATCGTTGCGTGAACAAACAGTCCTTTCTACACGTCACGATCTCTGAATATAACGGGAAATCCAGGTTCCAACCTATAATATTTTTAATAAACTAACTGTTTTTTTCTCACTAAAAAGAACTATAAATTAACCAAACGTTACATTTTTGTGACTTCGTAATATTTCAGTATCCTTTAGTGAATTAACTGTAACATTTACATGTTAGGTGGTTGTCTAGTTTATATTATTGACAAACTGTTAGTTACGTATGAATATAATGTATGATCGAATTGAGAATCTAGTAGTCACTTGTTTTTATCACACGAATCATAACAAAATTATTTAATATTGCAAGAGTGTGGTCTTAAGAGTAAGATTGATTTTAAGAAACAGCTGATTAGTATCCGGATCTGTTATTCCTCATACCGAGAGTTACATATTTCAATTGCAAGAACATTGAGGTACAATAAACAATTGAAAAAGAAAAAATAACATATGAATGCATGATTGAAGGAACATACAAATTGACATATTTTTTTAAACACAAAACGTGTTATATAATTTGATACATTAAAAGCGTGGCCAACAAAAATCCTCAACTCTGAGTGCATAATTCATAATTCCACTAATTTCACTACGTATAGTATAAAATTAATAAAATTAGTCTCTCTCTTTATCTATCTCTCTCTCTCTCTCCCTCTCCCTATAACTACAGGATAGTTTCGAATCCTCGAAACACAGTGCCTGAGTCTTGTATCTTTTAACGATGAGAAATACAGTATAGGTTGATAAGGATTAGCGAAGCGTCACTCTCAGGCATCTGGAAAAATATAATTTCTGTCAGTGTGTGTGTCCGCACGTTATATTGAGAACCAACTAAACTGTATACGTAGACTCAGAATGTAGTGATATCTTTAAGTAATGTCAAATGCAATGTTAGTGAATGTCACTCACTGCAATTTGGCTGAACGTTAGTACCTATCTTTACAATAGTCATATGATGTCAACGAGAAAACGAGCTGTATAAATAGCTTTTAAACAGAGTACAATCACATGACAATTAAAAATTTGAAATAGTTCATAGCCTGGTAAAATTTTGTAAAGTCAACGAAGTTTGTTCCTTGACTGAAGTTCAAAGGCAAGCAATATTTTTAAATTTGACAGAATAATGTTTAAATCATTGGTTCCGAGTCAAAACTGGAATAGAAAAAAATATATTTAAGAGGTCTGAATCCAAATATCCCAGAAAAACATTAATATATATATATTTGGAACTAATAATCAACGACCCTTTTGGAGAAGAACCAGACAAACTTGGAAATCACTGTCGTTAATCTTTCACTGTCTCCTAAAGAAAATGTCAGTAAAACTGAACTTGGAACTCGGGCAGAGGTGACAAGAAGTACACGTTCACGAATACTGATACAAAAATTCACACCTTTGCTATGAGGTTAGAATCCCCCGCGTGCTACATATCCTATTACATAGCCTCTCTCGCACATATTTCCTTGTTAGTGCTGGGAGTTCTAAACATTCACAGTACACGTCGTGACGTCAGACTCCCGGGAATTCCGCGCAGTGTTTGAAGACATGTCAATGAAACGTACGTTTGAGGTTGCATCATCATTTTATAGTACTATAACTGACAATCAAAGGATAATTATGTGACAAAGACTTTTAACAACAATTTAGTTGCAGTTAGATAAAACACACCGTATTATTTATTTTTAGTTAAAGATTTTTTTTAAAGTAAGGTAGTAGTATTCAATGCGAGGTGTCACGTGACCTCGGACGTAAACGCCTTTACGTGATTAAATAATTCAACATATTTAAGTATTTTGTTTTTATTTGTAAACAATAAATTTCGTTACTTACCTTTAACAAAGTAATTTTTTACTCCACTACTTTTTTCTTTTAATTTAAGGAAGTAAAATGTCACATATCATACGGATGTACCCAGTTCGTTTATAATTTTATATATTTTGAGGATCTATTGATCCCGTCATGGTAGGGTTACCAAAAGATCAATGTAAAAATATTTGATATCGCTCAGCTAAATCCAACGGAGAATATTACAAAATAAAGGATCTCAGCTTCCTTATGTAGAAATATGGTTTATGCAGACAGACAGACATAAATATTCCCTAATAGCAATTTATAAGAAGTGAATTATTTTCAAATAATTTATCACCAGCACGAATATACACATTTGTTAGGGTTTTAGTATTCTAACTGTAATATCATCTCACAAAATTACTCCACATTTATACAGCTCGCGAAGCGTGGTAGATAAGAGAAAAATTCAGAACAGATTGACGTACTCTGTTTGAAGGTTTGCTGTGTTATCTTGCAGACAGATTTATGGTCGTGGAAGGTAGCATATATCACAGGCGACCGGCTCGTTAAAGAGAGCTTCACAGTGATATCTACAAGTATACCCTTCGTTGGGGAAAGTCGTCTCTAATTTCTTCTATTCTTTTCAGAACCAATGCTTAATAATTCGTTTTTTTTTAAATAAGTAGTGTAGCATGGGTATATAAAATATAAATTAGCATCACATATATTACAAATATTTTAATATTTACTACCAATGTTTGATGAATATGGGGCAACGCAAATAATTCTACACTATACGTTTATCCATACAGTTTGGAATGCAAAAAAAATATTACTATCTTGGAATTACATTTCAATGTTTACAACTTAAATTTATATGTATAAAATTACAGTTATATTTATAAATATCTAAAATCATTGTAAACATTTGAAGAATATTAAAATTTATAAATTTATTATTATAATTATAAAAAATATAATTAGTATTTTCATGTTACTTGTACAGCAGTAAATCTACCTTAAAAATATTGATATATTTTATATATATATATATATTCCAACTAAAATAAGCAGCATAAAAGTTGGATTATTTCATGTTGTTTATTTTGTTATGTTTAATTTGGATTCATAGATTTAACGTTGTATCGGTAAATTACAAGCTATATACAAATTTATGAAAATAAATCAACTTCAGGATGTTCATAATATCTTGAATTGAGATTTGAGGATAAATGAATGAAGAACTAATGAATCCCAAAAGATTCAAAATTTCATATATTTGTGTGGACGTTTATTTTTTTATCACGTAAGGATTACTGAACCGATAGAGGAGTAGTTTTGTATGAACTATTTCAAACTCACGGGCATCATACCTGAATTGCCCTGATTAAATGAATGAAGATTTGTAAAATAGTTCAAAATTACAAGTATTAGTATTTCACACTAGTCAAAATTATTTAGTTTATTAAGATAAAGCAACAAAATATTGCACATTAAAATAGATTTAAATACAAATTGAGGTAATATGATAATCACACTCCTTGGACAGTAGTACACTATCGTATACACTGGGGATATTATGTAAAAGGTGATATAAAACATAACACAATCGACAAAATAGTGCATTATATATTAGATTGCAGTTAAATTAAATCGCCAGATTTTGATTATCAGAGAAAATAACCGATTCCTAAACTAAACACTGAGTGACAAAAGGTGTTCAGCTAACATAATCGTCATGTAGGGGCAAGATTACCAACAATTATCTTAATTTTTAATTGTCACACACTATTTTTTTTAATTAACTGTCATTGTTACTCATGAGACCAATATTCGGCAGCGCTCAACCAAATCCTATGAAGAGAGATGTTCAGAGAGTGAAAATTAAATCCGGATACACCTGGATATATTCCAAACGAATTGAGAGGTATATGTACAATAATCAACATAATTATTACAATATTCTTTCGAGAGTAAAAGAATTGCCCCACCCTTTTAAATGGGTTAGAAAGTGACAACTTTAAATTTTCAAATTTCAATCCCTTTCTTGTCACATGGCCTTTTAAAGAACGATTAAAAGAAACACAGCATCTCTACAACGTTTCCAGCAAAAGTTGTGGGCAGGAAAAGCGAACCATTTCCCAATAACGCCTCTACCTTATTAAACAATATAGTACATATTTTATACACTTTATTCAACAAAAAATTCTTAGTTCAGGCTTACCTGGCTAGAGAAGGAACCATCATACATTTCAGTCTCGTTGGCGAGAGTTTTTCAGTCAACAGATCTAGAACTGAGCTCCCTGTAATACAATATGACTTTGACTTCTTTGTTGGCTCTTCAAAGCTTACCTGAAACATGTCAACAGTTCATTACTGTTAAAAAAGTTTTATTACGTTCCAAAGAGAAAAATGTTCAATATCTATGCTGGATAAATACAACTCTTCAAAGCATACCTGAAACATTAAAAAATTTCATTAGTGTTAACAAAGGTTTATTACGGTCCAAAGAGAAAAATATTCAATATCTATGCTGGCTAAATATAACTCTTCAAAGTATACCTAAAATGTCAATACTTTAGAAGAATAAAACGTTATAATTATATCCAATCCGGCAGGTTTTAATGATCTACATTGTAAATAAAATTGAGGAGGAAGAATGGCTTTGCTAAAACGATGTTTATAGCCAAACATCGGTAGAAAGTACAGACTGGTTGTTATCTTGAGAGCGATAGTACAACCAATTATCCCTCTGGGAACGCACTAATAACAGGACAGATCATCCAAGGAACTGTACAACCTCAGAGAAGCCAACCTACACTGGATGAAATTCAATCGTCACAACCTTAGGTTTTGTCACACCCTGTGTTGATTTTATTTCTAGTGAGAGACAAATAAAATGTGTTTTTACTAAATTGTCAGAACCTACCAGTCCCTATCTATTTCTCAGTAGCTAATATAATTTTATATCATTTTTAAACTATTAAAATGAAAATCTCCGTATTCATGTGATTCCCATATTTAAAGCTGTATATTTTGTAATATGTAGTCAAGAATGTTACTTTAACCTTCTTCGTTGATACAATCCACTGATATTCTTTTTATATCATTATCAATTCATAATGCTGTTTCATGGCGATATTTTCTATACAAATTGCCAAAATTTGGCTATTATGTGACCTTTCATCCTAAAGCGCTGAAATGCTTCTTTTACATTGCTTCTTACAAATGTCAGGCAGACCTTTCAAAGTAATGACGAGATGCCTCAGAATATCTCACTAAGGTCATAATTTCATAACGCGTCATAATTTCTCCATGTTCCCGAATTTACTACTAAAATAGAGGAATATCTTTCCTCTTCTCAAAGAAACAAAATTACGAATATGATGGAATACAAATTATTTCTTTCATTGAATTAGTTCAAAATATTTTCTGTAGGATTAGTTAATATTACTATTTTACATCCCTTTTGGGATTCTGTTGTTCTATTCATGAGAAAATACGACGTTATTCTAATAAAGTCAGAGCTGTTATTTTAGTTAATTATACTGACTCAGAACTGATAAAATTGAAACATATATAAAAAGAAATTGACTTTATGTAGGCATTTTAAAATAATTTAAGGAAATGACATGATAAAATAATGTAAGAAAATGGCATATTTAAATAGTTTTTCTTAAAGACATTAAATCAATGGATAACACGTATAATTTCGTCGGTTCATAATGTTATTAAACATGATATTATGAATGAAATACGGAAAAACAATATATCATTATCTTCCATAGTTTATCTGTAGGCCTGATTGTATGTCCCAAAATTCATTTTAAAAGCTCCTACCAATTCTACTGTAATATTAATACAGTTACTTGTCTATCTGGTCTTCAAAAGCCGTATCTTATAGAACTGTGACCTAAATACCCTTTAAATTTAAAACATTATTCCAAGTAACAACGCACTGTACCAAACTCTCTTTAACGTATGCAGGGCGAATAAAAATTATCCAGCCCCATATTAAATTTTACAGGAAGCATCTAGATAAGTGAATTTCGTAAATGAATCACAAGATACTCCTTGCCCCGAAAACCCCACCATAAATAGTTGTCATATAACACGAAGGTCCGCCATTCGTGAGGCAGCTTATATGTTCGCTGCAGCCGTTTTAGCTCAACTTTTTTGGTCGTAATCTTTAAGTTTGATAAATTTAGAACCAGATAATTGAGTTTATATTGATGTTTTTGTGTAGATTATTTATACCATGATTACTAAACGCGGTTAATACACTACACTAAAGTGTCATATATAGGTACAGCACCAGTAGTAGCATGGGGGTTAGATAAAAATGTAAAAATTCTGTTATAAAACGAGTAAAAGTGTTTCATTTTAAAAAATCAATATTTTTATTATAAAACCGTTTGATGGATAAAAACTGTTTTAATTAATTTTCAAATGTGCGCTATGGATCTTTGGTAATTCTTAAAAATGATCAAAATATCAAAATTTCTTACCGAGAACAACTTTACTTCTACCATACCTATCCAAGATAAAGTAATAGTACTCAATAATGTATTACTAATTCCTACTAATCTTATTCAAAACTGCAATAGTAATTCTTGAAGATAGCAGTCGAAAGGACTACTATTATTGAATCTGAATTTTAGGAGTTGCTTTCTAAAAAAAACTGTGCTTTTTATAATTACAAAAATTAAAAAACCAAATATTTCTTTGATTTAACACCCACGAATACGTCACACTGAATTGACGATAGACTGACATATACTTTAAGAATATTTTTAATACTTAGGGAGTCTCGCAAATTCCAACATTCGTCTCCCGCAGTAGACTAGACCTATCGATCTATCCTTCCAATCTGTAAGAGAAATACTTCAGGAATAATCGTGAATGTTAGATTCAGTCAAGTGGTTTCTTGCTAAGTATAGATACTGTAGACCGATAGATTACTTTGAGTAATAACGCCTCACAATAAACTCACTGTCAATACCATTAGAGTTTACTAGTAAAGTTTCTGTCACGCCATGTGGCTTATAATGTGTCTATAATGTGAGTATTAAGTTTACATCCAGTTCAACTTCCTATTAATGCGCCTTCTGAAATCTAATGTTGACAAAGATTTTAATCCTGGAATATTGTAGATGTTTGTTTAAAGAGATCCAAAAAGTTCGGCGACGAAGAAGCTCAAATCGAACTTTAAACATAGTTCAGAAACACTAAGACTACAATACATAATGTAATCTAGGTAAAGAGGTATTATCACTGTCTCATGAGGTTTTGGCGTCGGAAACATGTAAGGAGTTCATTTTGAGCTTCTTCTTCGAGATTAATGTTTTTGTTTTGGTTCCAATATTTTTAATACAGGTGACTAATATTAAATTAATCAAGTTATTATTAGTCAGCGAGTAACTAGGGGCTAGTTTTTTGTAAACTTATAAAATTGTGAAATCAGTAATGAAATGTAAACATTGAAAAGCCAACCAAGAGTGAGGTAACGAGGTAAGAGATAAGAGGTACGAGGTGGCCGACTCTTTTTAAATTTTGTTGTTGTCGGTAATAATAATACTCAAGCTATATAATAGGGTATTATCGTAAAATTACATTTGAGTCTGCAGAGGCGGCAATCTTCATTTCAGCCAAATAACAACATTGTTAACCCTCATGTTCGTGATTGAATAGTACACACATGAACACATAGTTACCATTAGATCTTCATATAATAATATTGATTAGAATATCTTCCATCTTCTAATTTAGAATGTTTCTCTTATATTGTAACCGAATGCTTAATTATATTGATTTTACTCTATTGCATTCGAAAAGAAACTAATTATTGTAAGAAACGATGGATGTATTTTAGTTTAGGGCTTTTCTATTTAAATATAATTTTGATTTATGGTAACGAATATTTTACGCTAACCGATCAAAAAGCTTTTGCAGGTTTTATTGCCTTTCGTTGGTATCGAACCTGAGTCTAATCTTCTCTCGCCTCACCACCGGATTATACGGAGATCACAAATCCTCATAAGTAATAACAGAGTTAGCATATAAAAAACTCTATTAACTTGTTTTGTGTGAACTTCAACGTAGTGAAATGATTTAATCTAAACGTTTTATTATAATTTATACATTAAAAATGTATATACCACTACAGCAGATAGCGTACCATGAATTGAACTTTGGTAGTTTTCATAACTTTAATCCTAGCAAGTAATTTGTCTCTGTCAATATAACTTATGGTCGACTGCGACATAACTGTAACAGACTGCTGCTTCGACACTGTGACCTCTTTCTGAGAATGTGATTGGATTGCTGGTAGGAAATTAATCTATACCTTGATGTAACCTTGACTACATAATTCTAATTAAGACGCTAATGTTTATTTTGGTTATTAGCCATTACAGTAATTAACATACAACGAAACTTTTTCTCTAATACATTACCATTGTATCTGTAGTAATTATTTTCCAAGGCTGTAAAATTATAAAATGATAAATATCTCTGATACCAAGAGGTAATTTCCATTCCAGAGAAGGTCAGTAAAAAGTTTTAAAATTAATTTGCACAATTTTATTTTAAAAATTTCCAAAGCAACAAATTAAAATATAAGTGCTAAAGAAGCCATTTTAAAATCTCCTGCGTTCCTGATTTTCAGCATGCATTCTTAATAAAATTAAACCGTTCTGGTCAGATATTGGTTCCGGAACATTTCTCTCAGAGTCCGGCGGGATAAAGCCAATGTTTTCACAACTCTTTATTACTCATCCGACTTTCTGAAACAAAAAAGGTATTGTAAGCTTGGATAATTTTCAACTTTCCGGAAGGGTATTTGGTATCCATTTATCTAACTGGAATGACAAAAACATAATACCGGTGCAAATAAATTTAAATAAACGCCTGCCAGTCTTACGTCTACATCAAATATCCATAACCTCAACCGCAACACAAATTTTAACCAGCAAAAATATCCACTAGACAGGTTAGACCAAACCAAAGACTGATTCTCCGACATTAAGAATATATCGATATTATGACATGTATGTTGGGTTTAGCAACTATCTACATTTTAAATTACCACTTTTAGTTTGTTGATATTAATAGTTTTTAATTGTATATACATATACAGTATCGGAAAAAGTAGGCGCTCTGTGGTGTAATGGTAGACCCGGCAAGTGAGAGATCCGGGTTCGACTCCCGGCGGAGCAAGTGCTTTTTGTGATTCAACGTTTATTGAAATTAAATAAGGCTATTGCCATTTATACAATCTATTGTGTATGTATATATATATATATATATATATATATATATATATATATATAGAGAGAGAGAGAGAGAGAGAGAGAGATATATATTTGTAAATGTTGAAAGTACTGGTTCTGCCAAATTTGCTTTAAAAATTATTATTTTGCGTATCAGAACAACATTTCTAATTTTTTTACAATGCTCGTTTGGTTTTTTAGATCATGTTGAGTTTTCATTTCGATTAACTAAATTTAACTGGGTAAAGGTATAGAGACAAATCGAATTGATATTATCCGTGAATAAGCTTTAATCTCAAGGAAGATGTCATTGATACGATGGTTAGTGTTATTGACAAGGCGATTATAACGGTCTGGTACACCAAGGAGGATATTATGTCAAAGACTGTCAGAACCACACCACATAGTATCTGGTCTCCCACAATGCATATTCCTCAACATGAAAGCATCAACTTGAAAACTGTTACTAAATAAATGTAAATCGTAGCATTTACATTACACGGATATTAAATGTTACTGGAATACAAACTTAAATGATGGTACACAACATGAGTTGTAACTTTTTAATCGCTGGCAAACCAGATAAATCATAGGTAAGCTAAAGACATATATTCCACCGTCACAAGTCAAAGAGTGATGCTGAGTGATAATAAATCAATCATTCCATCAATTACTCATTCAATACTGAATCAATGTTTCTTAATAGGTAAGGACAACTGTTCGGCCCGATTTATAATATAATTAATTCTACGGGATGTATAAGCTAAACATTCTAAACACTTTTGGCTAAAGAAAAAACTCATACTATCACAAAATAATGATAACTTTATAGTAGACACGTGTTATTGATAATAGACTAGCCCACACCTAAATTGTCCGCTGGTGGCTGTTCCTTTTTAATACCCCTCTACCCCAAGCGCGTGACGCTGTTGTCAGTTTTAAAATGTACGAAAGATGATAGGGAATTACGAGGAAGGAGCTGATGGGCAGCAGCGATGTGGCAACGCCGCCTCAAATGTCCTTGGGACTATTTTAGTTCGCGCTGTTACTAACAAACTGGACATCATAACAATTAGATAGTTCTATTTAGAAACGTCGCTTTAATATGACACAGAGTGTACAACTTGGTCATGTTATGTGATTGCTGTATATCTTACACAATAGCACAGCTGTTATGTTGGTTGAACGTAATTTATCGTAGAATGTCGCACGTGTTCCCTTATTTATCAACTTATAAAAGTAATAACTTTTAGAAACATACGTTCACTGAAATTAAAACTATATTTCTATAGGATACATTTTTTTTACTAAATTTGATGTTATAAATATTGTAGTCTCTATTATTGGTAAATCATTGCTATTGCTCGTTATGTTTTTAATTGATATTGCTTTAATAAATAGTTATAGTTTATTGTTTTTTGGTAAAAGTTTATAGATCTTAACTTGTTTCGCTCAACTACACAGTATATCTGTTATCTCACACTGTCTACTCATATTATTTTCCTTGTATATAAGTATTATTTTCAATTTTTAAAGTATATTGTATAAAATATTAATTAACAATTTGTATTTCCCTTACTATAAAAATGTATTTCTTTAATTTATAAATGTTAAGTTTACTTATTTTTTAAGGCTGTTACTTATAAATAATTGAGTTTATTAAACATTTTCCAAAGGTACTCACATGTTTGAATTTCCTCCATACAAACACTGTGATCCACCAGAAAATTTAAATCGTATCAAGCTCAGAAAATTATGTGATTAAAGTTACTATTTATCATTAACTCACGATATTACCTTCTAACCAACCACCAACAAGCATGGCCACAGTTAATATCATTGATGTAACAGAATAATATATAATACCATTGGCAGTAGAATGAATTTGCGAAATGGAATATATATCATATAGGTTATTTTTGGAAATCGATCGCCATCATTTTCTTCGCCTTCCCTAACATACTTAACTTTTATGCGAAGATGCTATAGCAACATGTTAAAGTCATATGTTTTTTTACAAATACATTTTTCGAATACGTTAACATTTTGATGAATGTAATGTTTTATAATTATCTGCAATATACAATTAGGTTCTTAAAAACTCAAATAATATTTTTTGTATACATTCTTTCGATCTTAAAAACATATAAAAACAAGAATAAATGACACGCTTATTACTGAAAATATTGTGTAACTAGGTTTATAATATTTATTAAGTTACTATTACTAATAACTCTATCTTTAAAACAATTTTAATATGCTGTCGAACAAATAAACACCGTTAGAATTCAATTCAAACCGAACTTAAGACAAGGAATATAAACAAACATTCTTAAACAATATCTACTATAAATGATTAAACCAAATTATTTATTGTCAGATAAGGATACAAATATTTTTATCTTCACTGGAGGATGCATTATAAATTATGTTAAAGTACATCACTCATAATTGTTTGTGAATCAAAAACTAATATATTTGAAGTGTGAATTACAAGGGAAAATTACGGAAAATTGAACAATCATTCAGAACACTGTATGGTGTCTTTACACTTTGTAATATTTTATAAATTATCGCAAACTTAAATATGTAACAGTGTTATCTTACCAAATTGAAGTCTCAACGTAATTGTAGAGAAGTTTTAATGATAAATTAGAGTGTAAAGTAAACATTCATAAATCCTCAAGTAGTGTTTAATTAGCATAAAAATTTAATTCAATATATTATTACATGTTTGTGACTAGAGTTGAAGGCACGACAAGATTTAACTGTTGGCGAAGTAATAGAGTATAAGATGCTGTATAAAGTCATAGGGTGTGGACCACAAGAAAGTAATTTCACGGGATTCTATGCTCGAGACATGTAAGGTTTAGAAACACAATTTCCTGTTGCATATGACATGGAACGTAAGATGCTGCACATTCAGTCCAAACTTTGATTGCATGACTTGCAAAGTCGTAGCATTTGAGCTAGTATTAATGGTGGGTTATTTTAATGAATTCCATGCTCAATACATGTAACTGTTAGAAATAAAATGAAGTGTTAAAGAGAGATTGTTTTAATAGAATTCAAGATCCACCAAATCCAAACCAAACTTTGCAGTACTCGTCAAGTCGTATAATTTGGAGTATAAGGGTTAGTTTCATTTTCGGGATTCTATGTTCTAGTCATGAAAGAGCATTATTATATATTACGATCGATTGTTTTCTAGCCTTTAAGTAATGATTTTAAATAATTAACCTAATAAAAAGGAGAACAATTCCATTGCTTGAATAAAATTATTCAGTAAATGAATAAAAATGTTAATAGTTTTTTTTTGTACTGAGTAAGATTTGAGACTTCATAGCTAAACAGTATTTTCTACCATGGAAGGATGAATTTCTTATCGTATTTTGAGAATGGAATTATGGTTGAATTTATTATTCCAAAGTTATTTTAAAAGGAATTTGTCTAAGAGATCATGAAAGCGAGACAAATGGTTAAAGTAATCTTTAATGTTAGTATTCACGTTATAAACTAATAATATACATGTTTTAGCTGGATAAATGAATACCTAAGTATTCCTATTTTTTTATTTTTCATTATAAATGAAGAATTCTATTTCTTAAAATGAAGTTACACTCAAACTGAAATTCCACATGTTAGAATCGTAAGTAAGTCTTCGTACCATTTGTTCATTTATGTATAATTTTAAATAGAAGCAGGCTAAGTGCCTGGGCTGCATTAAAGCACGAAATTTAGTAATAGGCTTGTAAAAATATTTCAATTTTAAATAGTAGATAAATAGAACTTTTTTACCAATTATGAGAAAATAAATAAAACTTTTTACATATTAAGAGAGTTAAGCTGAAACGGTCGAATGTTTACGATTTGCACTTTCAAAATCACTAAAGTCGGTATAAATCAGTCTCGATAGAACTATACAGATGAAACCATGGGTGCATAACATCAAGTTATGTATACTAGCTTTGGTCAGTGAAGGCCTAAGTTCGTGAGTATTGGTCTACAAGTTACGATGGCAGAAAACATTAAAAAAGCTGATAATTCAGAGTAAGTCAATATCCACACTGCCACAAAATTTATGAATTTGTTAAATATAACATTTCCATAACGTCTATAGATATGTATAACTATTGGAGCTTTATTTACTAACATCGATTGAAGGCGTCCTTGTTGAAAATGGATACCCGGTTAAAAAGTTCTAACTCATATCGGAAGGACAACTTAACAAAGAAATCAAACTTGCCTAAGAAGCGGATAAGTTTACTTTTATGATATAGTCAAAAAAACAATTTTTCTCAGGTATTGAAAGTTTAATTTAAATAGGAAAATAAATTTGTGAAGAGTAATAATACCTAGTCTCTGTAGAGGTAAAGACGGTATTTAACACTGGGAGCACGTCCACAGGTCTAACTAGATAGGTCTGTCGGGAGCTGTGCTACGGTTACATACGAGCTCGTCACGTCGTCTATTTATCGTGTGTGGGGAGCCGCAAAAGTGAACTATAAACCATCATATTGTCTCTGTAGAGGTAAAGACGGTGTTTAACACTGGGCGCACACCCACAGGACAAACTAGATACGTTAGTTGGGAGATATGCTACAGTTACATACGAGCTCGTAACGGTTTGTCGCAGCAACAGTGAACAATAAACAAGCATAATTACATTTAAACACATTAACCAATACTTAAAAACTTTTATTTTTGTGAAGCCTTTCAATACCAAGGCTCTCTTCGTCAGACACTTTATATTTTTACATTGCATGTGTCTTTTGTAAAGTTTTTTTCTGAAAATATTTTAAACTTGATGAAGAGGATATATTTATATTCTTTAAAAGTGATGTTATATTTTTTAACTTGTACTCACAATGTTTAATTAAACGATATCACATATTATATGTCCACAAGGCAGGAAATATATTGTTAAAGCGTAAATTTTTTTAAAACCAAAACCAATTCTACCTGATAACTAGAAACAAACAATGTCATCTTTCAAAGTCGCTCAAGCAGTAACTTAATCACATTATGCGTTGCAATATAGTCATTTTGGGACATTGTTCCGTGGCAAAAATCGAGCTTGACATACATCGACTGCTGGGAGTAATAATGATTAGAGCTCTCTGATGCAGCCATATGGTCGTCATTAGATAGATCAAGATAATAACCATAATAAAATTTTACAACAGACCGAAAAATTCCTTATTTAACCATGCGAATGTTTAGATAAAACCCCCTCTCAAACACAAGCTGGGGACCTTATGATACGCCCTTAAATGAACATCCGAAACGTCACCCATGACCGAGTTTGCGAGCTGCTTGCAAGGACAGGATCGCCTGCAACGGCCATCATCGAAGCAGCAGCCACGCCCAACTTGCTTGATACGGGTATCTAATATATATACAACCGCATGTGTAACTGACTGACTGACTCACGTATACTAATTCTAACCTACTTCCAGATGAGTTAGAGACTTGAAATTTGGTACACAGATAGCTTTCCACGTGTAACCACCAGGAAAATCCCGAAAAGTGAGAATTTTTCATTTTCAACCCCTCAAAAAAATTCCCAATAAATCGCGCATTCTTCACCCCTGCAGACATTTTTTGTAAGCCCGATAGCGGGCGAACCGTTGGAGCTAGCTCGGATCTGACGAAAAATTCATAATCAGGAATGAGGTGAACTACAAAAAAGGTCCAGTGACTTTTTGCTCTATCTTCCATGGTTAAGCGACAAAACGCTCGAACATTTGAAATTCCAGAGATTTTTTCGATAAAAATAATGTTTCAAGCCCGATAGCGGCCGAACCGTTGGTCGTAGCTCAAATCTGATTGACCCATCAAATTAGCAAATTGCGCGATCTACAGAAAAGGTCCAGTAACTTTTTGCCCTATCTCGATTGGTTTGGCCGAAAAACGTGATTATGTACAATTTTGTTGTAACTTTTACGCGAAACTTTTGTTTTTGGGGTCGATAGCGGCGAAACCATTGGTCGGAGGTCAAAATAAGACCAACGTTTTATTTAGGAAATAAGATGACCTACAAAAAAGGTCCAGTGACTTTTTACTATATTTCCCTTAGTTTGACCGCAAAACGCGATTAAGTGAAAATATTGGACATTTTCGCCTAAAAATTTACATTCCGGGCTTGATAGCGGCTAAACGGTTGGTCGTAACTCAAAACAAATTTTAAACGGGATTTAGGAAATCACGTGATCTACAGAAAAGGTTCAGTGACTTCGGGAGTTGGCTGAGCGTTAGCTAAGCGTCAATAGTAGATAGGGACAGAGGAATATTTATTATGTTCACAGACACAATACCCTCTAAAAAAGGCCCAAGTGTGTCATTAACCCCCGGTAATATTAACCCCCCCCCCCGGGGATATCCTGGTATGACCTGATAACCTCCTGTACATTCAACCCCCTGATGTGTTAACCCCCCTGGTAACATTAAAAACCCCCCCAGGGAATTTCCTGCCATGACCTCATGTCCGAATTTTTACCAGTCACCAAATCTCTTAACCCCCCCCCTGGGAAGATCCTGGTATGACCAGATAACCCCCTGGAGACTTATCCCCCGGTAACGTTAACCCCCCCTGGGAAGTTGTTCATATGACCAGACAATATCCTGACGAAATTAAACCCCCTCTTGTCTTAACCTCCTTAACATTAATCACCCACCCAGGGAATTTCTCGCCTTGACTAGATAGTCTCCTGGTGATATTAAACCCCTGTTCGACTTAAAATACTGCCTTGAGGTCGGTTTTTATTATGTTTATACTAAACAATTCAAGATAGCTGACCCGTGCAGACTTTTCTCCCGAGCTCATTTCTGGCTAAACCATAGGTCGTAGATCAGATCTGAGGGCACAATCGAAAGACAAAATTAAATTTCCAACAAGAAAGGTCCAGTCACTTTTTGTCGTATCTCTAACGGTTTTAACCGCAAAATGCCCTCAAAGTCAAAAGTTTTTACGAATCCGGAAAAAAATCTATGAAAAAGGTCAATTTTTAAATCCCTTGTCATTTACTTAATGTCCGGACTTAACCAGTCACCGAATTCCGCTTATCCCCGAATTTGCAAGCGTTTACTTTGGGGGCCTGGGGGGCGTAGCCCCCAGCGAGCCGAAGGCGAGTCTAAATACTTATACAGCCGCATGTGTAACTCACTCACTGACTGATGGATAGATACAAATTCTAACATAGTTCTAGAAGTGCTGGAAACTAGAAATTTGGCACGCAGGTACCTTTCACAATATGACCCGGAGGAAAAAGTCTGAAAACCGGACTTTTTTACTTTTAAACCCCTCAAAAAAATTCGAGAAAAAATTCATGCATTTTTCACCCTTGCAGGCCTTTTTTGTAAGCCCGATAGCGGGCGGCGAACCGTTGGAGCTAGCTCGGATCTGACGAAAAAATTCATAATCAGGAATGAGGTGAACTACAAAAAAGGTCCAGTGACTTTTTGCTCTATCTTCCATGGTTTAAGCGACAAAACGCTCGAACATTTGAAATTCCAGAGATTTTTTCGATAAAAATAATATTTAGAGCCCGATAGCGGCCGAACCGTTGGTCGTAGCTCAAATCTGTTTGAACCATCAAATTAGCAAATTGCGCGATCTACAGAAAAGGTTTAGTGACTTTTTGCTTTAATCTCTATTGGTTTGGCCGAAAAAACGTGATTATGTGCAATTTCTTTTGTAATATTTACGTGAAAAGTTTGTTTTTGAGGTCGATAGCGGCGAAACTGTTGGTCGGAGGGCAAAATAAAACAAAGGTTAGATATAGGAAATGAAGTGATCTACATAAAAGTTCTAGTGACTTTTTACTCTATCTCCATTAGTTTGGCCGCAAAATGCGATTAAATGAAAAGATTTTGAAATTTTCGCCTACAAATTTACATTCCGGGCTTGATAGCGGCTAAAACGGTTGGTCGTAGCTCAAAACAAATTTTCACCAGGATTTAGCAAATAATGTGATCTACAAAAAAGGCCCAGTAAACATTTTGCCCTATCCTCAACGGTTTGGCCGCATAACGCGTTTTAAAGTATTGATTTTTATGTTTTACGTGATATTTTTTAAAACTGCCCAGTGCAGTCTTTTGTCCTAAGCTCTGTACTGCCTAAATTATAGGTCGTATAGCTTAAATCTGATGGCATAATCGAAAGACAAAATTAAATTTCTGACAAGAAATGTGCAGTCACTTTTTGTCGTATCTCTAACGGTTATCTAAATACTTATACAGCCGCATGTGTAACTCACTCACTGACTGATGGATAGATACAAATTCTAACATAGTTCTAGAAGTGCTGGAAACTAGAAATTTGGCACGCAGGTACCTTTCACAATATGACCCGGAGGAAAAGTCTGAAAACCGGACTTTTTTACTTTTAAACCCCTCAAAAAAATTCGAGAAAAAATTCATGCATTTTTCACCCTTGCAGGCCTTTTTTGTAAGCCCGATAGCGGGCGAACCGTTGGAGCTAGCTCGGATCTGACGAAAAATTCATAATCAGGAATGAGGTGAACTACAAAAAAGGTCCAGTGACTTTTTGCTCTATCTTCCATGGTTAAGCGACAAAACGCTCGAACATTTGAAATTCCAGAGATTTTTTCGATAAAAATAATATTTAGAGCCCGATAGCGGCCGAACCGTTGGTCGTAGCTCAAATCTGTTTGAACCATCAAATTAGCAAATTGCGCGATCTACAGAAAAGGTTTAGTGACTTTTTGCTTTATCTCTATTGGTTTGGCCGAAAAAAACGTGATTATGTGCAATTTTCTTTTGTAATATTTACGTGAAAAAGTTTGTTTTTGAGGTCGATAGCGGCGAAAACTGTTGGTCGGAGGGCAAAATAAAACAAAGGTTAGATATAGGAAATGAAGTGATCTACATAAAAGTTCTAGTGACTTTTTACTCTATCTCCATTAGTTTGGCCGCAAAATGCGATTAAATGAAAAGATTTGGAAATTTTCGCCTACAAATTTACATTCCGGGCTTGATAGCGGCTAAACGGTTGGTCGTAGCTCAAAACAAATTTTCACCAGGATTTAGCAAATAATGTGATCTACAAAAAAGGCCCAGTAACATTTTGCCCTATCCTCAACGGTTTGGCCGCATAACGCGTTTTAAAGTATTGATTTTTATGTTTTACGTGATATTTTTAAACTGCCCAGTGCAGTCTTTTGTCCTAAGCTCTGTACTGCCTAAATTATAGGTCGTAGCTTAAATCTGATGGCATAATCGAAAGACAAAATTAAATTTCTGACAAGAAATGTGCAGTCACTTTTTGTCGTATCTCTAACGGTTATCTAAATACTTATACAGCCGCATGTGTAACTCACTCACTGACTGATGGATAGATACAAATTCTAACATAGTTCTAGAAGTGCTGGAAACTAGAAATTTGGCACGCAGGTACCTTTCACAATATGACCCGGAGGAAAAGTCTGAAAACCGGACTTTTTTACTTTTAAACCCCTCAAAAAAATTCGAGAAAAATTCATGCATTTTTCACCCTTGCAGGCCTTTTTTGTAAGCCTGATAGCGGGCGAACCGTTGGAGCTAGCTCGGATCTGACGAAAAATTCATAATCAGGAATGAGGTGAACTACAAAAAAGGTTCCAGTGACTTTTTGCTCTATCTTCCATGGTTAAGCGACAAAACGCTCGAACATTTGAAATTCCAGAGATTTTTTCGATAAAAAATAATATTTAGAGCCCGATAGCGGCCGAACCGTTGGTCGTAGCTCAAATCTGTTTGAACCATCAAATTAGCAAATTGCGCGATCTACAGAAAAGGTTTAGTGACTTTTTGCTTTATCTCTATTGGTTTGGCCGAAAAAAACGTGATTATGTGCAATTTCTTTTGTAATATTTACGTGAAAAGTTTGTTTTTGAGGTCGATAGCGGCGAAACTGTTGGTCGGAGGGCAAAATAAAACAAAGGTTAGATATAGGAAATGAAGTGATCTACATAAAAGTTCTAGTGACTTTTTACTCTATCTCCATTAGTTTGGCCGCAAAATGCGATTAAATGAAAAGATTTTGAAATTTTCGCCTACAAATTTACATTCCGGGCTTGATAGCGGCCCTAAAACCGGTTGGTCGTAGCTCAAAACAAATTTTCACCAGGATTTAGCAAATAATGTGATCTACAAAAAAGGCCCAGTAACATTTTGCCCTATCCTCAACGGTTTGGCCGCATAACGCGTTTTAAAGTATTGATTTTTATGTTTTACGTGATATTTTTAAACTGCCCAGTGCAGTCTTTTGTCCTAAGCTCGGTACTGCCTAAATTATAGGTCGTAGCTTAAATCTGATGGCATAATCGAAAGACAAAATTAAATTTCTGACAAGAAATGTGCAGTCACTTTTTGTCGTATCTCTAACGGTTATCTAAATACTTATACAGCCGCATGTGTAACTCACTCACTGACTGATGGATAGATACAAATTCTAACATAGTTCTAGAAGTGCTGGAAACTAGAAATTTGGCACGCAGGTACCTTTCACAATATGACCCGGAGGAAAAGTCTGAAAAACCGGACTTTTTTTACTTTTTAAACCCCTCAAAAAAAATTCGAGAAAAATTCATGCATTTTTCACCCTTGCAGGCCTTTTTTGTAAGCCCGATAGCGGGCGAACCGTTGGAGCTAGCTCGGATCTGACGAAAAATTCATAATCAGGAATGAGGTGAACTACAAAAAAAGGTCCAGTGACTTTTTGCTCTATCTTCCATGGTTAAGCGACAAAACGCTCGAACATTTGAAAATTCCAGAGATTTTTTCGATAAAAATAATATTTAGAGCCCGATAGCGGCCGAACCGTTGGTCGTAGCTCAAATCTGTTTTGAACCATCAAATTAGCAAATTGCGCGATCTACAGAAAAGGTTTAGTGACTTTTTGCTTTATCTCTATTGGTTTGGCCGAAAAAACGTGATTATGTGCAATTTCTTTTGTAATATTTACGTGAAAAGTTTGTTTTTGAGGTCGATAGCGGCGAAACTGTTGGTCGGAGGGCAAAATAAAAACAAAGGTTAGGTATAGGAAATGAAGTGATCTACATAAAAGTTCTAGTGACTTTTTACTCTATCTCCATTAGTTTGGCCGCAAAATGCGATTAAATGAAAAGATTTGGAAATTTTCGCCTACAAATTTACATTCCGGGCTTGATAGCGGCTAAACGGTTGGTCGTAGCTCAAAACAAATTTTCACCAGGATTTAGCAAATAATGTGATCTACAAAAAAGGCCCAGTAACATTTTGCCCTATCCTCAACGGTTTGGCCGCATAACGCGTTTTAAAGTATTGATTTTTATGTTTTACGTGATATTTTTAAACTGCCCAGTGCAGTCTTTTGTCCTAAGCTCTGTACTGCCTAAATTATAGGTCGTAGCTTAAATCTGATGGCATAATCGAAAGACAAAATCAAATTTTCGACAAGAAAGGTCCAGTCACTTTTTCTCGTATCTCTAACGGTTTGGCCGCAAAATGCCCTTAAAGTCAAAACTTTGGTTAAATCTGGAAAATTCGATAAAATGGGTCTTCTTTTAACCCCAAGATCCCTAATCTGATGCTCAGACATAAACTTTCCCCGAATACCCCGCTAATCCAGTTAACGAGTGATTACACCCCACATTAGATATTGGCTGAACGTTAGCTAAGCGTCAATAGTAGATAGGGACAAAGTGAATTTTTATTATGTTTACAGACACAAACACCTTCTAAAATAGGCCCATGTGTCATTAACCCCCGGTAACATCAGCCCCCCCCCCCGGAATTTTTCTAGTATGACCAGATAACCTCCAGAGTAAAACTAAACTCCTGATGTCTTAACCCCCGGTAACATTAAACCCCCTCCCAGGGAATTTTTCCATTCATTACTAGATAAAATCCTGAGTAAATGAAACCCCCTGAGATGTCTTAACCTACGGTAACATTAACCCCCTCCCAGAGAATTTCCTGGCATAAATAGATAAACTAATCAGTAAATTAAACCCCCTGATGTCCTAAAACCACGGTAACATTAACCCCCGCGGAATTTTCTGCTATGACCAGATAATCTCTTGAGTAACTTAAAAACCCCCTGATTTCTTAACCCCCGGTAATATTAACCCTCGGCAATTTTCTGGCATGACTAAATAATCTCCTGATGTTATTAAACCAACTGTTTAACCTAAAATACTGCCTTAAGGTCGGTTTTTTATTATGCTTATACTTAAAAAATCAAGATCATTATGGGGGCCTGGGGGCGTAGCCCCCAGCGAGCCGAAGGCGAGTCTAAATACTTATACAGCCGCATGTGAAAACTGACTGACTGATATATGTATACAAATTCTAACATAGTTCTAGAAGTGCTGGAAACTTGAAATTTGGCACGCAGGTACCTTTCACAATATGACCCGGAGGAAAAGTCTGAAAACCGGACTTTTTTACTTTTAAACCCCTCAAAAAAATTCCTCAAAAATCGCACATTCTTTACCCCTGCAGGAATTTCTTGTAAGCCTTATAGCGGGGTGAACCGTTGGAGCTAGCTTCAATCTGACGAAAAATCGTTAGTCAGGAATGAAGTGAACTACAAAAAAGGTCCAGTGACTTTTTGTCCTATCTCGTGTGGTTAAGCGACAAAACGCGGGAATGTTTGACATTCCAGAGATTTTTTTGCTTAAAATAAAGTTTCGAGCCTGATAGTGGCCGAACGGTAGGTCGTAGCTCAAATCTGATTGACCCATCAAATTAGCAAATTGCGCGATCTACAGAAAAGGTCCAGTAACTGTTTGCTCTATCTCCAGTGGTTCGGCCGAAAAAAAACGTGATTATGTGCAATTGTTTTGTAATTTTTACGTGAAACTTTTGTTTTCGGGCTCGATAGCGGCGAAACCATTGGACGGAGGTCGAAATAAGACAGACGTTGGAGTTAGGAAATGAGGTAATCTAAAAAAATGTGCTAGTAACTCTTTACTCTATCTCCATTGGTTTGGCCGCAAAACGTGATTAAGTGAAAAATATTTGGAAATTTTCGCCTAAAAATTTACCTTTCGGGCTCGATAGCGGCTAAACGGTTGGTCGTAGCTCAAAACCAATTTTTAAAGGATTTTAGAAATTGCGTGATCTATTAAAAAATGTTCAGTAACATTTTGCCCTATCCTCAACGGTTTGGCTGCATAACGCGTTTTAAAGTATTGATTTTTTAAGTTTTACGTGATATTTTTAAACTGCCCAGTGCAGCCTTTTGTCCTAAGCTCTGTACTGCCTAAATCATAGGTCGTAGCTTAAATCTGATGGCATAATCGAAAGAAAAAATCAAATTTCCGACAAGAAAGGTCCATTCACTTTTTCTTGTATCTCTAACAGTTATCCTATAATATATATCCTATAATATATTACAGCCGCATGTGAAACTGACTCACTCACTCACTCACTGACAGATCATACTAATTCTAACATAGTTCTAGAAGGGCTGGAAACTTGAAATTTGGCACGCGGGTACCTTTTGCCGTGTAACCGACAGGAAAAGTCTGAAAACCGGGAATTTTTACTTTTAAACCCCTCAAAAAAAATCCCGAAAAAATCGCGCATTCTTTACCTCTGCAGGCCTTTTTTGTAAGCCCCGATAGCGGGCGAACCGTTGGAGCTAGCTCGGATCTGACGAAAAATTCCATGGTCAGGAATGAAGTGAACTATAAAAAAAGTTCAGTGACTTTTTGCTCTATCTTCCATGGTTTTTAAGCGACAAAACGCTCGAACATTTGACATTCCAGAGATTTTTTCGATAAAATTAATGTTTCGACCCCGATAGCGGCCGAACCGTTGGTCGTAGCTCAAATCTGATTGACCCATCAAATTAGCAAATTACGTGATCTACAGAAAAGGTCAAGTGACTTTTTGCCCTATCTGCATTGGTTTAACCGAAAAACGTGATTAAGTTCAATTTTTTTGTAATTTTCACGTGAAAACTTTGTTTTTGGAGTCGATAGCGGCAAAAAAATTGGTCGGAGGTCAAAATAAAAACATTGGTTAGATTTAGGAAATTATATGATCTACAAAAAAGGTTCAGTGATCTTTTACTCTATCTCCATTATTTTGACCGCAAAAAACGCGATTAAATGAAAATATTTGGAAATTTTCGCCTACAAATTTACATTCCGGGCTTGATAACGGCTAGACGGTTGGTCGTAGCTCAAAATAAATTTTCAATGGGATTTAGGAAATCACGAGATCTACAAAAAAAGTTCAGTAACATTTTGCCCTATCCTCAACGGTTTGGCCGCATAACGCGTTTTAAAGTTTTGATTTTTGAGTTTTACGTGGGATTTTGTTTTCTGGGCTCTATTTCAGACAAAATCTTAGTTCTATCCCAGATTTAAAATTTTATTTTAATACAAATTAATGCGATCTACACAAAAGGTCCAGTGACCTTTTACTCTATCTTCCATGATTTAGCCGTAAAACGTGATTATGTTGAAAATTTCACTTAAAACTTACGTTTCGTGCTCGGTTATGGCCGAACCGTTGGCTCTAGCTTAAATGTAAAATTTGTTCTAACTAGCTATTGATAGGATCTACAAATAAGGTTCAGCAGCTTTATATCGTTTATCTTTCCGTAAGCCTGGTAAATGGTCTAAAAGGGCAAATTCTTTGTCGTCAATTTTAGGGGTTTTAAATCTTGCAACTATAATTAGTGCGATTCATGCTGGTTCCAGATTGACCTTGTATTATTACGTTAACGAGTGACTAAAACCCCCCTCCACATCGGGATTTGGACTTGAGCGTTAGTGAGGCTTCAAAAGTAGATAGGGACAGAGTTTTTTATTACGTTCACAGACACAAACACCCTCTAAAATAACCATTAACCCACGTGTGCCATTAACCCCTTGTAACATTAACCCCCCGGGAATTTGTTCATATGACCAGGCAATATCCTGACTAAATTAAACCCCTGATGTCTTAACCCCTTTTAACATTTCTGCCTGATAGTGGTTGAACAGTAGGTCGTAGATCAAATCTGACGGCACAATCGCAAGATAAAATTAAATTTCCGACAGGAAAGGTCCAGTTACTTTTTCTCGTATCTCTAACGGTTAATCCGTTAAAACGCCATTAAAGTCAAAACTTTGATTAAAACTGAAAAATTAAATAACATAGGTCCAAGATAATTCCGAATTCCGCTTATCCCCGAATTTGGGCTAACACCCGAAAGGGAGCCTGGGGTGTTTCGTTAACCCCCGGTAACATTACCCCCCCCGCGCAATTTCCTGTTATGACCAAATAACCAACTGGGTAAATTTAAACCCCCTGATGTATTAACCCCCGGTAGCATTAACCCCCCCCCCAGGGAATTTCCTGGCATGACCTCATGTCCGAATTTTACCAATCACCAAATCTCTTAACCCCCCTGGGAAGTTCCTGGTATGACCAGAAAACCCCTGACGTCTTATCCCCAAGTAACGTTAACCCCCCTCCCTGCGAATTTCCTGGCATGACATCATGTCCGAATTTTTCCTATCACCAAATCAATCATATCCCCGAATTTAAGGCACTTACTTTGGGGGCCTGGGGGCGTAGCCCCCAGCGAGCCGAAGGCGAGTGTTGCTATATACGGAGGGAACTGAACAAAGTCCTGGAGTACATCCACCAATCAAACGTATTATGCACATATTAGCTCAACGCTAATATCTTTCCTTTCTCTCCTTCTAACACCTACCTTAGATTTTCCTTTCGTTCATATAGCTAAGAATTTAGAAAAAGATGTCATATTTATTAAAGAAACTTTATGGCCTTCTCATATTTATGAAAGAAATTAGATAAAAACTGTACGTATAGTTACGCTATTAACACTTGTGATAAATAATTCATACGAAATAGATGTTTTGTGGCCCGAGGAATTATTTGTTAGTGGCCGATTAAATATTTAAAAACTAAGCTACCTGATCCTCACTCTACAAGGGAGAGTCCAGAAGTTCACTTTTCCGTACCTAAATTCCTAGCATTGGGTGAGTCATCTCTTGAATAACTAATGCAATAAAAACTGTTCTAATTGGTGAAAAATCTAGAAAGTACATGAATCTCGCCTTAGCGTCGAGGAGTGACAGTTTGTATTGCCAGGATGGTAATGAAATATTTGTAAATTGGTTTAGATAGATTTATCTTATGGCAGTGCATTCAATTATAATTGCTACTTGCACAGAAACCACCACCCTCAATGACTTTAGTAAGCGGAGCAGCCATGGTTTGGCAGACTAACTTCTACCACAGATACCCCCTCGGCAAGTAAAGTAGAACTTTAAATATGCACGAGATTGAGGATTTTGAAAAATGGGGTATTAAATCCTTGGCACCGTCGTGCAGGATGATGTATAACGTAGTTCAGAAATATTACATCGTTTACCTGGTGACAGCATAATACTCGGACCACCGCCTCATTTTAAGGTAATGATTCATAAAATATCCATTTTTCCTGAAGTTACCTTAGGTTTTCGTGAGAGAATATTAATAAAGTTTATACCACTATAACGATGGTGTTATAGACTAGCTCCAGCGATATTACACGTTACTTTTTTATGAAAATTCACTCAATATCATTTCATACACACTTATAGAATTTAAACAGTTCCATTAATTCCAGCCAAAAAAGAAGTTGTATTGATTTTCCAAGTTATGGAGTGAGTGAGTTGTTGTGTGAGTGAGTGAGTGTGTGAGTGAGCGAGAGAGTGTGTTTAAACTATTAGTTTTCTCGTAAATTCATACTATATTTAATTTGTTGCTACTGTATTGTTTATAATAGTTATCTATTTTATTTTGTGCGATTTTTACAAATTGTTAATAGTTATTAAAAACTTTTGTTATTGTTTTTAGATATTTATTATTGTTGTCAGTCATAGGTTTATTACTGTTACTTCTTATTAAGTTTAATTTAATGTTTTACTCAATAGTTTAATAATTTATATAACGATATATTGGTATATTAATATACATCTATTCATAATAGTCTTTGGTTTTATCTTCTTTGTAGTGGTTCTTTTCTTTGCTATTATTCAGCCTTTGCATTTCTATATTTATTATTGTTTTACCATGCCACACACTTACAAACTGTTATATAGCCAACTTTTTTATAGACTAGTTTTTTATTGTTGTTATTGTTTTTTTAAGAATAATTAGAATCTATTACTCATAGATTTATTGTAGAATAATATTTTTTAGCATTTTTAATACATTTTATCACGCTGCATTATATTATTACTCATAAATATTATTGAATAGTATCACTGTAATATTGTTATATAATGTTACTTGTTAATTCTAATAACTTTTTTATATTTGTATTGTCTTTTCATAAGCTGCTATTGTAAAACTGGCGGTTGCCGTCGGAAGAATAAATAAATAAATTCCCTAATATTTTACTATTACAATATTTGATGTATTCGCCAGCATATACTGGTAACCCCAATGCCTACATGGTTTCATGCGGGGTTATAAACAGTTTAATATATTAAAGATATTTTACATCATGTCTTGTTTCGTCTGATATAATGATTGAATAATTATTTAATAATGACTCATAGGAAACGTCTTATTTTCTACGTAACTCATTTGTAACATATTAACGTTTATAATTTTATTTTAACTGCTTTACCATTTTGTGTTATTTACATTTTATATACATGTTTTCCGTTTATATTAACTGATGAGACCCTAACTGGTGCTTTTTAAATACAGTTTTGTGTAAATACAAATGCATTCAGTACCAAAACATGAATAACTAATCTCATTGCACAAAAATCGTTTTATTAAATTTTTTAACGTCAGCTCATGAGCTGTTTAAAACTGTTCTGTAATACACAGAAACAGTTTTTTTCTGCAAACAATACCCTTAAAAAATTTAGTGGACCTATAAGACAACTTGGAACCTCCAACTTAGTAGATATAAAACTAGTTGTATTGCTTTCATTATTAAAACGTTTGCTGTACTATTTATATATTTTCCGCACAGTGTATCGACAGAATATTGTTTCAAACTATCTACAAGCATCATAAATTGAAAATATTTTGGTATAAAAAATCGATTATCCGTACATTTTAAAACCATGGAAGAACTTTAGTTGAAAACCATTGAATTTACATTAACTTACATCTTCCAAAATCACCCTGCGAGGTGATGGCATAGGCCAGTGCCCCGTAAGGATGAATAGAATAATGTTAAAAAGGTAATCGGCCTCTCCTAAAAAAACCATATCCTTAGGAGGTTAAGATTTATTGGAACAAGATCCTTAACCTTTATTTTTTCAGGAAGTTCTACCAATCAAAGACGGACACAAGTCGACTTGTATGACTGCTATAGTTTCGTATTTTCTAAAACTTTATTCACACACCACATATTTACAAACCCACTTTGCCTGGTAAAAAGTTACATATTTTACCTTTCT
Organism: Homalodisca vitripennis; assembly: GCF_021130785.1. Classification (NCBI taxonomy): domain Eukaryota; kingdom Metazoa; phylum Arthropoda; class Insecta; order Hemiptera; family Cicadellidae; genus Homalodisca; species Homalodisca vitripennis. The sequence goes on from NC_060212.1 coordinate 40,509,558, forward strand.
TACTTATAATGCAGCAAGGCTGGTCTACCTTAAGGTCAAAATCTCTTAACTTGGGCTTACGTTAAAAATGTGTTACCATTTACTACCTAACTCACAGTATATGTATCTTGTAATATCTCTAAGTTACATTTTCCACGAGGTGAAAATTACGAAATGCAGTTTTATTTTGTCCCTTAACACAAAATACATTGAGAATAATTCTTTTGAATTGAAAGGAACAAAGTGTTGTTCAGTAGTTATTAAACGTATCCCTTTATAACATCACTTAGATAAAATAAAAAGCGTCAAATTGAAGAAACCTTTGCTGTTTTAGTGGCGAAAGAAAGTTGTTTACTTTGAGGTTTGAATCCACCGAATCATGTTTGTCCGTGTCTACGCCGGGGCACAAGATATACGTCGTAACTTTTTACACTCGACAGCAAACTTTGAGCAAACTCTGCCGAGTCTTCTTTCACTTTTCACCTTCCATGTTTTACACGCAGCAGAGCTTTCTGGTAGTTTTCTCCAAAATAAAAACAATACGTCACTCAGCGCTAACAAACTTTCGCTGACGTTACTTTAAGTGAAATATTCTTCTTGTTCATTATAAGTTAACCTGTATTATTTTCAAGTAATATTAAAACGTTTCTCCTTAATTATCTCAATCTACCATTTTCAACACATCGAAAAAAGATTTTTAATGTTTCACGAGAGAAGCAATTCATTAACATTGGAAGTAAAACGATCAGGCGTATTAAAATATCAACCTGTTAAGTTTGCCAAAATAATGTTTTAGAGTATAAAATCGGTAAAAATTTACAGGTCTGGTTTTTATCATGAGAGCGATTGTAACAGCTTTATTATCCCTCTGGAAGCGCACTAATAAGAGGACAGATCATTTAGGCAAATTTACAACCGGAGAGGGCCAACCCACACGGGATGTCAAATGCAATCGTCACAGCTTGAGATTTTGTTGTGAAAATTAACACCAAAATTGTATTTATCTAATTGACAGTCTCCCCCGTCCCCAAGTTCCATATCCATGTATCTGTAGTTAATAGCAGTCAATATTATATGTGAAATGAAAGATCTCATTACTCCTATAATTACCATAGTTTAATTGCAAATTTGTAACATGTAGTCAAGAGTTTCACTTTAACATTCGATGATAAATTCTACTGCTGTTCTTATTATTTCATTATCAAATCATAATGCTGTTTCAAAGCAATAATTGTCATAAAAATTGACAACATTTGGTTGTAATTAATGATATATTATAGGTATGACCCTAATAACAAATAAACTTACAAAACAAATTTGAGAAACTTTTGTACTTTATCTAATTAATTATAGCTAACAGTATAATATTATGCAACAACAACATGAAGCAATGCATAGACAAATTAGCATCAACCTACAAAAGAAGTAAAGCTTATACAGTTTTTACTCTACATTTCGTAAATTAGAAAGTACCCTCTTCTTTCAGGTGAAAAAAATTTAATATATAATACAATAAAATAAATAATTTTAAGCAAGCTAAAATATCTATTAATTTTTTAAAACCATCTGACTCTGATCGGGGAGACAATGTGTATTTTAAGAGGCCGTTTATGTCTGTACTGATTATCACAGTATAGTTAGAAATTTTTGCCTAGGGTTTGCCTAATAAGTCTTCCATTAGGAATCCCTAATGCCACAATTCCAAAGCATTGGATAGTTCGTAATTACTATACCTTAGGCTATATAATGCCAGAATGGGTAAAATATGATGTATTGTACTCCTTATTTGACGCTTTGATTCAATTGTAACATAAAGCTATTTCAAAGTTCAAGCTATTCATTTCGTAAAAATTCTAATCTTTTAATGGAAGGTATGTTTACGCTATATAAATCCTTGTACAACAATAAAACCCGTTAAGAAAAACTAATGACAAGTCTCATTCCACAATAATTAATTTAACTCTTCTTGTAAACTTCGTCCCTGACCTTAAAAGGATTTTCCCTGGTAGTGCAATGGAATTTAACCACTGTTTAAGCTGTTTCAAATACACTGTTCTTGACAAATAGTTACTTTAAAATTTTGCATTCATACGATTTTTCCGCAATGAGACCTATTCAGAGAGTGTATCATATAGTTGATATTATACAAATAACATCAGCACATTTTCATTAAATTTTGTATCATATCTAATAGACCTCCAAAAATACTTCTTAACTTTGGATTCAGTGAAAAAATTCACCTCAGTGGAATAAATTGCTGAGCTGCTGAATGGAAGTGAATTCTCAGCACAATTTGCGCTACATATGCAGCTAAACTGTTTAGTCAGCGCCAATCACAAATCATCGTACATCAGCGGCTATCATCGTTTCTTTCGTCCCATTCGGGCACAAAATTTAGAACTTTAAATCTCAGTTAAAAATTGTATAATTTATTAAATTAATAAACTAATTTATACAGTAAAAGAACGTTATGGATATTTAGTAGGCTTTTATAATGACTTAAATGCATTTATTTCATTCTATGTGTTCTTAATATGACATAACTAAGGCTTTAAGTAAATTATGAACAATATCAATAAGTGATAGTCAAAATTTCATTGAAGGAGGAACTCTTATTATTTAAAAAACTATTTTAAATTATTTTTATATAAGAAAAATAAAAAGTTCCTCTGTTTTAAAATATTTAATATAATTATTATATTAAATACAAATAAGTTTTATAAATAAAGTTTTACAGGTAGTTTGAGAAGTGTAACAGTGCATTGAATACATTTGTATGTTTACAGCTTAAAAACTAAGATATAGTATTTATTATATATATTTTAAAATATTTATCTTCGATTTACATTTAAATTTAAATTAGGTACGATACGCATAAATCGACATAATAAAAGCAAACTATAAATGTTCCAATAATTGATATATTTTGTTACATCACAGTACTCACAGTACAGATATTTTGATGTGTCTCTCAAAATATCAAATACAATACCTAATAACCCATAATTCTTTATGAAATGTAAATAATGGTAAAAAAAGCTTATAATGTTTAAGGATTAAATTTTTTTCCGTAGATAATTTTCTCAATACTGATACCTAATGCTAAATGAACAGTTAATAAAAATCTGTTTAATAAAGATTTTAAAGTTCAATCAGCAGTGTTTAGTTCTGCAGTTTACAGATGCTGCAGAAACCTAAACTGCAATCAATGGAAGGGCTGGACAATTTCACTTTCTCTGCCTGTCTGCCCGTCTACATGATCTCTCGAGAACTAACTAATCTTTTGAAGGAAACAGGATTTTTCCGGACATTTGCCATCGTTAAGTGAAACAAGAAAACAGTAACACTACGTTTCGAGATCTGCAATCTGATCTCTTCTTCAGGTAAAGAACTAACCTAATACATAATTACAAACTAGGTTAAAATAAACAAATCTTACTAAAGCGTTGTGGCACGCCTGAGTCAGGAACGTTTAATGTTTAGTTTAATGATTGGTGTTTTGTATAGTTTTTTATTAAGTGCATGTCTTTAGTGTTAGTGAAGTTGACATACAACATGTAGGTTGTGATTCCTGACTCAGGCGTGCCACAACGCTTTAGTAAGATTTGTTTATTTTAACCTAGTTTGTAATTATGTATTAGGTTAGTTCTTTACCTGAAGAAGAGATCAGATTGCAGATCTCGAAACGTAGTGTTACTGTTTTCTTGTTTCACTTAACGATGGCAAATGTCCGGAAAAATCCTGTTTCCTTCACAATCCTTCCATCGTCAAAAATAACCTTCAAACAAAGAATTGATTCTCGGTACGGACCCGGAACCAGTAAACAAATCAAAGACCTTGAGAGCTTGCATCTTAAATTAACTAAACACATTAATCATTTAACTTTCTTGCATAAATGTAAGGTTGAAGACCTTATGCCTATAGGGTTAACTCTAAAAACTCCTTTTCATAGTAGGAAAGCCAGTAAAATTTTGTCTTCTGCTTCTAAATCTTTACTTAAAGAAAGAATTGCATATCATCATCGTGAAAAATACCTCCTCCAAAATAGTATTGAGTGTAAAAAAACTGAATTAAAAACACTGATCGGTACAGAATTCAACAACATTCTCGAAAGCATCCAAAAATAGATGTATAAAAGTTTCTGAAACAGATAAGAAAAAGAAAATCTCCAAACTGGAAAAAATTAGGCCTAAAAAATGTGATTTGCCTAAGGATGGCAACGTGAATACGGATGCAAATAATAAAAACGTAATCAATCTTCTCTTCGAAAATCCTGAATGAAGCGGAAATATCAGTATTATCCAAGGGTTTAAACTTTTCTGTGGCACAAAAATCGGTAAAGGCACTGGATTTCGTAACTGGAATTGAGTCGGCTGTTTCACAGTTACCTGAGGAACAGGGTGACCGGCTTCCGCTGCGAGGCCAGTCTTTTACTCAGAAAAATTCCTCCCACAAAACCCAATTTAACAATAGAGGAGAAAAAGGCCAGGTCGATCCTTGGGAAAGATGACACGGTCAAAATCTTACCTGCCGACAAAGGCAACGCTACTGTGGTACTTGACTCAGTAGCGTTATAAAGAAAAGATTGCGGAAACTTTAAATACTGGCAAATATACAGTTTTAAATAAAGACCCGACTGATTCATTTGAACGCAAAGTAGCAAACACCTTAAGAAAACATAAAGAATTTTTTTCAGATAAATTTAGATCTAAATTAACTCCTCACTACTCCAAAATCCCCCATATGTATGGCCTTCCCAAAATCCACAAACCTACCATCCCTCTCCGGCCCATCATTAGTTCTCGTGATTCACCTTGCAGGGAATTGTCTAAAGTCCTCTTGGACATCTTAACACCATTGGTAGGAAAAACTGACTCTTTCATCAAAAATTCCAGGGATTTCGTAGAGAAGTCAAAATCCCTAAAGTTGACTGAAACTGACAAACTGGTAAGTTTTGATGTCGAAAGTCTATTTACAAATGTACCAGTTCCAGAAACTCTCGGAATTATTAAATCACGTCTCAAAGAAGACCAAACATTAAAGGATAGAACTAAACTTCCCGTGCCAGTAATTATGGAACTGTTAGAACTATGCACTCAATGCAATTATTTTGAGTTAGAGGGTAAAATTTACCGTCAAGATGAGGGGATGGCAATGGGTTCTCCACTGTCTCCTATTTTCGCCAATATCTTTATGGAGGAATTCGAGCGAAAAGCTTTGGCTTCAGCTCAGTTCAAACCGAAGATTTGGTGGAGGTATGTGGATGATTACCTTTGTTATTTTTTCTCATGGAGACATTGAATTAAATAATTTTTTGAATCACATTAATAGTATTTCTCCTTCCATCCGCCTCACAATGGAAGTGGAAGTCCAAAACAAGCTTCCCTTTTTGGATGTGTGTGTATTAAGAGATAGGGATGTCCTTAAGACAACTGTTTTTCGAAAGATAACACACACAGGAAAA